>NW_021604639.1:11909434-11952073 GCF_004785775.1 Grammomys surdaster | reverse complement strand
GGATGGATAGATGGGTGGATGGGTAGATGAATGGGTGGATGGATGGATGATGAATGGATGGATGAATAGATGGATGAATGGAGGGTTGGATGGATGAATATATGAATGGATAGAGGGTTGGATGTACAGGTGATGGGTAGACAGATGAATGACAGGTAGATGGGTGTGTGGATGGATGGATGAATAGACAGATGAATAGATGGAGGAATAGATGGATGAATGGTTGGATGGATGAATGGTTGGTTGAATGATGAATGGATAGATGACTAAACAGATTGATGGATGAGTAACAGATGAATGGGTGGATGGATAAATGAATGGATTTCCAAACACATAGTTAATATTAAACTTTTAAATTCTGATGATGCTTGTGAAACTGGTCTGGAAGGATTATCTGCAGTGATCTATCCAGTGAACAGGCAATTATGCCATTATGTGTTGCTATGTCTTAGACATCTAACAGGAAGGTCAGAGGCTTCGGTGCCAATAGTAAAACAGTTTATTAAAAGCATGTTCTGTATTGGTGTTGGCATTCTTTCCCGTAGAATGTTCCATGGATGAAGACATGGTAGAAGGGAAGCTGAGGCAGAACAAGAAAAAGCAGACAGTGGTGCTATTTGAACCAGCTAGAACCTAGACTCTTGTCATTTCTGCCTCTCTATCACTTGGCACTGATAGGCCCACCTTTCCCGCCTCTGAATCTGATCTCTCAGCTTGCAGCATTTTCTCAAGAGAAGACTTAGGAAAAAGCTCCATCTGTACAACAGAAACAAGCAGGTTATAGGAACAGCTCTGGGCTCTAAAAGCCTCTTAGGCACAGAGGACCATACTCACTAGCACTACATAAAGTTTTCTTCCCCATTGAACTCAGTACAGTCCTGCAATGCCCTCCCTCTCCTCAAATGAGCTTTGTGGGTTCTGCATCTTTGAACTGTGGAGTGGGAGCTTCTTAAAGCAGTATTGTGTTTTAGATTGGCCTTTTCTTGAAGCCGAGCAGAGGCCAGAGCAGCCAAAACTCCTCCGGAGCTGAGACTGGGGACTGAGCAGGAGAGCTGCTATAGATCCCACCACTGAGCCACAGTGCAGGTGGGTGGCGGTGGATGGGACCAAGTAACGGGGAAAGCAAAGACATAATTTGACCCAAGATGCCTTGTTTATTTGTTGTTTATTTTGTTTAGACAGAGTCTCACTAGGTAGCCTCAGTTAGAGCTCATGATACGCCTGCCTCGGCCTCTGGAATGCTGGGATTGCAGATCACACCCAGTCAATGTGGTCGTCTCCAGTAAAGTGACCTTACTTGTATATATTTAAACTTGTTTGTTTGTTTGTTTGTTTGTTTGCTTCTTGGGGTTTGTGGTGTTGTTTTTGTTTTGGGGAGTTTTGTTTGGTTGGTTGGTTTGGCTGGGGTTTTTTAATTTTGTTTTTTGTTTTTCATAGACTTTCAGTGCATGGAATAAAATTGTACTTGTAGTAATAAATATCTCTTTTCCTGGTCTCAAAGTAAAATAAAGCCCACTCAAATACTTACTGAGTTCTTCTCACTCTCGTCTTACCTCAATCTCCAGCACTAGATATAATCACTTCCAAAATCAGCTCACATTGAAGTTACTTCACTTTACAAATTCCGCCTTCAAGCCATCTTGCTATAGCATGGCCCCATAGACCATGTGCACATCCCTCAGCCCAGCATTTCCATATCCAAACATCGTGTAGTCCATATAGAGGCAATGCACTCTCAGACCATGTGCCTAGTCATGTTACAAATGTGTTTTCTATCTTCATAGGACCTGTGTATGTCTGAGGCAGGTGATTCCAAGCCTTGTCACTGAAGTCTTACACTATACTGGGAAAATGCTATAGATTGGCTTTGGAATGCCTGTGAAGGCCCGTGTGTTAAAGACTTACTTCCTAGCCTATGATTCTGTTATCAGGGGGTATATACCAAGGAAGTCCTCACTACCACAGGTACCACAGAGTCTGCTGAGAGTTTTAGGTCAGAGAGAGAGAAAGAGAGAGAGAGAGAGAGAGAGAGAGAGAGAGAGAGAGAGAGAGAGAGAGAGAGAGAGAGAGAGAACTCTCTCCTTCTATGAGGCAGCTGAAGGCTTCCTCCACCAGACACCCACACCATGATGTGGTACTTTCTCCACAGCATCAAGAACAATAGAGCCAACCAACTGTGGGCTGAACCCCTCCAAACCCAAACTGTAAGCCAAAATAAAGCTTTGGTCTTCATAAGTTGACCATATCAGGATTCGTTATACCAGCGGAAGGCTGAAAAATGTGGGGCATGCTTACAAAACTTCATTATACATTTTTTCTTGGAATACTTCAGTGTTCATAGATCAGGTCCTGAGATGTAAGGTTCGCTGTTTGCTGTGCTTCCTGATGTGAAGCTGCATGAGGATTTGGATTAAGCAGAGCAGTGTGTGATGGGTAATCTAGAAAAATTAGCTTGTAGTATCTTATTGGGCAGTAGCTATTATACCAAGGGCACCAGCCAAACTCCAAGAGTTCTCTGTACCCTCCATAAAATGAGAGCCTTAGTCTGGATCCCTGTAGTGCCTATGGCCTGCAATTAGACTATGAGTAGACAGAAGAAAGGTCCCTACTTTTGTTATTACTTCATCTTTGAAACATCTGGAGCTTGTGGAACTCGAAACTGAGACCCTCAGGAGTGCATAGGAATCATGGCAAGACTTAGGTTTCCATTAGAAAACAATGATATCTCAAGAAATGGTAAGTGTGTGTGTGTGTGTGTGAGAGAGAGAGAGAGAGAGAGAGAGAGAGGGAGAGAGAGAGAGAGAGAGAGAGAGAGAGAGAGAGAGAGAGAGAGAGGTTACCATTCATTTTTTGTTGACAAGCAAGTAGACCACAGATGTCTTGGTCATCATGACCATAACAAGCTTCCCAGTTTCCTGTAATTCAGTGACTCATGAGGTCCTGTGATAAGCAGTTGGAAATTTGAGCACCTGTGTGACCCCCCCCCAGCAGCCTCCCTCTGGGAATCAGGCTGTCTGTAAACAGGCTGAGCAGTACCTCTTGGAACCCTTCAAGAGGAGTCCACTGCTGAGTGCGTCTCACAGCAGCATATGCCGTGTCTAGCCAGTATTTTCGTTGTCCGTTTCTTCATAGGATGATTCCATATCTTGACTCCTGTGAATAGCACTGTGTTCTGGTTTTTTTTGTTTGTTTGTTTTTGTTTCTTTTTGTTTTTGTTTTGTCACTTCAACACAAGGTAGAGTCGTCTGAGAACAGGGATCCTCAATTGAGAAAAATGTGTCCATCTTGGAGTGAGTTTTCCATTTCAGGTAGTCCTTGGTTGTAAAATATTTAACCTGAGCAAGGCATGACAAACAAGCTGGCCCTCGCGCACAGCCTCTGCTTCAGTTCTGGCCACCAGGTTTCCACTTAAGTTCATGCCTTGGCCTCCCTTCACCGTAGTCTATAAGCTGTAAGAGGAAATGAACCCTTACTTTACCAAGTTGCTTTTGGTCATGGTGTTCATCACAGTGACAGAAAAGCAAACTGGGACATACTACAGTAAATTGGGGAACAGGCCCCCTTTTGACATGTTGATTTCACTCCTTGTTGTGGAAGTTCTATTCCTAGCTGGTTTATTTTTATGTACGAATCTTGTCATTTGTCCCAATGTGGAGGATATTTAGAGCATTATTAGCTGACTAGTTTTTAATGTCAGTTTGACACAAGCTAAAATCATTTAAGATGAGGGAACCAACTGACTAAGGCTGTAGGCAAGGCTGTAGGGCACATTTTAAGTTAGAGCTCCAATAGGTCATTAGATTCCAGAGCATGTGGGAGGGTTTGATGTGCACATGGACAGAAAGGTGGCCCCAACTCCTTGAAGCAGGAGCTGCCGAGGAGGTGTGTGAACCATTACATCCTCCTGAAGCCCATCTGGAACATCCAGTGTGGGAGGCTGGGTGACTACAATGTTATTTACTTCCATGTAAAGTTATGCCCATATTAGCAAGCCCTAAATATAGGGTTAGCTGTGAATGACTCAGCCAAACTTGAATAAAAGAGACACCAACGTTGAGTGGCACTTACTGTCTCCTAGCAGGAAGCCATGAGTGGACTTCTAGATATTCTCTATAGATAATTAAAAAACAAAAGAACACTCATGAGATGTCTTAATAGCTGACTGAAATCATTAAATCCCTATTATAAACTGTGAAGATCATGGAAAGAACTGGGAATCTCATCAGAAAATGCCAAATTCATAATAATGCATAGGTGTGTGTGCATGTGCATGTGTTAATCACAGAAAGTCAGTATAGAGAGGGTTCAGATGTTAAGAGCATGTATTATTCTTGAAGATGACCCAAGATGGGTTGCTGGCACCCACATATGGTTGCTCAGAGTTGTCTGTAACTTGAGCTCCAGAGAATCAGACCTCCAAGGGCCTTTCACATGCACCTACACATTCACACAGGCATACACACATATATCCAAATAAAAAATAAAAGAAAGTACCTTAGGTGTTCTTTTACTTTTTCAAACTACAGTACATTTGTTCTGTTAAAAGCCTGTTAAGGGTTTTGGGGTGATGATAAAGCACCTGCTGCACATGCATGAGGACCTCAGTTTGTGCCCCCAGAACTCACATGAAAAAGCCAGGCATAGTGACACCCTCCTGTAATCCCAGCACACAGGAGGCAGGGACAAGAGAGTCTCTGTGGCTTGCTGGGCAGCCACTCTAGGCAAATTAATGAGTGCAAAGATCAGAGAGAAATTGCATCTCAAGAAAATACAAAGTAAAGTGGAAAGAGATTAAAGAAGATACCCAACACCAACCTTCAGCCTTCACAACCATGCACACATGTATGTGCACACACATACACATACAAGCACAGACATGCACAGAATTTAAAAAGAACCATCAGGTAGCTGGATGATTGTTTAAATGTAGGCATATTTTAAACACTTCCTTTTATTTTGTTTACTACTGGGGCCAGAGATCATTCAGAGATTGGCCAGACATCAAAATGGCTTCATATGTGAAGACTGGTAATTGAAACAGAGAGTAATACTGGATACAGCAGAAGTGTCGCTGGCATGAGGCCACAGCACAGAAACTAGTTTGGCTGTTGAAGGCCATCTTTCCCACACCGGTGTGATGCCACAGAAACTGTTGGACAGCACCAGACATCTGGAAGGCAGTAGAGAAGCCCTCTACACTGGCTTCAAGAGGAGCAACAACAAACTTTGAAAACTCACTACTGTTCCCAGGCTCTTTGCCTTGCGTCTTACTCCCCCACAGCAAATGTGTGAAGTCCTGGAGGATGAATGGATCCGCGTGGCTTTTCCAAGATGCATCTTAATTCATGCACTTTTGCCTCAGTGAGTCAGAGGCAGGACAGCTTCCAGCTGCACATCAGCTAGTACTTTTCCATGCCTTGCCCTGAATTATATAACATGGCACATTTTTAGAAACTTAGTTGGAGCTGCAGAGACTCCTTCTGGGCTGACATGTCAGCTTTCCAGTTCTTACACTGTCAGATTTTCAAAAGGTGAGATTCCAGTGTGTTGAAACTATGAATGGGAATGAAAGAACAAAATATTCTTATTCTATGTAAAGGAATGGTTTCAAGTGATTGTCTTGAACTATCTCCTTACTCCTGTGTTTATATTGGGGTGGATGAAACAGCCTGAGCATGCCTGACTTTTACTTTGTTGCCTCTGGGAGAGCTCCTCTGCTGGGATACTTTAAGTGGAGTGTCACAGGTAAGGGTGCCATTGGTTCATACTCACATCCAAGTGACTGTTGCTTTTTCTTATTGTTGTCATAAAATGCCTAACAAGAGCAACTTAAGAAAGGTATGAAGGAAGGAAGGAAGGAAGGAAGGAAGGAAGGAAGGAAGGAAGGAAGGAAGGATGTGTTGTTTGGGCTTACAATTTGAGGGCATGGTCCATCATGGTGGGAAGGATGGCAGCAGGAGCAGGTTGCATCATGTGTTCAGTCAGGAAGCAGAGAAAGATGAATGTTGATACTCAGCTCTCTTTTTCATTCCACACAGCTTGAGACTTCAGCTGACATGGAATGGTGCCACCCATGTGTGGAGAGGGTCTTCCCACCTCAATTAACCTAGTCCAGAAAATCTCTTATAGACTTGTTTCCCCAGTGATTCTAGACCCCGTCGAGTTGATGGTCAACAATGACCACCATGACAACTGATGTCATGAGATGCTTCTGTAGGAAGGACGTTTGATGAGGCCATCTTGGGCAACCTGGGCTCCAGAAGTAAGGAGAGACAGAGCAGGAGGAGAAAGATTTGTTCTTAGAAACAGTTCAGGGTAAGACAGCTAGAGAAAAGGCTACTTAAATGATCTTCAAGTTCATGTTTTAAGAGGACTAGCTGTAAGGACCAGTTGAAGTCTTGCTTCTACCTCACTGCTTGGAAAGTCCAGAGTCACCCTTTTGGAATGATGTGTCCAAACCAGGCCATTGCCAGGAGTGACAAACTTTACCAAGCCATTTCCCACATGTGCCTCAGAAACAAAATCGTAGCCATTTAATGTCAACATGTCTTCCTCAGAAGGCTTTCAGTAAGGCCACCTGCAAACTTGTTTTGAAGTCTAGCTAGCTGGCAGCCATCATGAAACTTGCTTGGTTCAGGTCCAAATGATTGGCCAGATCCCAAACAGGAATTGAAACAACAAAGAACAAACAAAGTGGGACGGGATGAACTTCAGCTGACCGGTTGCCTTCTACCAGACTCTCAGCTGTTTTTTTTTTTCTTTTCCTTTCCCACCCACAAACACTGACATGGAATGAGCAGTGCCATCCCTAATGCCCTCACATCAAAACCACACTCCCTTCAGACAGTCTCCATGGCCATGGCATCACAGACTTTGCCAAAAGCTACAGCTTAACCCTGGCCTGTGCTGGTTTTAGGCACCCGATGACTACAGTAAGTGGCCAAGGCATGTCCTTTGAAATCTGTCTTTATACCAACAACACCTCCTAAGGCACATCCTCCATTATAGCTGCATTTTATGTGAATACTAATCTTAGATCTTTATTAGTCAGGACTCTATAAACACAGAAATCAATAGAATTCATATATATCATGAAGGGGGATTTGTTAGACCGGCTCACATGATATGGGTTGTTTCCAACTGTGGCTGTCTGCATCACTTCACACTCAGACCACAAGGCTCCTGGGTGCCTCAGTAGTGACACTGAGCAGCTGGGTTTGCCCACAAGTGGTATGTTTGTCTTTTACTTGATTCCAGATCCAACAAACTTGGCAACATCACATACCCTGAAAGTCAAACAAGTGAAAGAATAGAAGTGTGTTGATATAGAAGTCCTTGAGTCACTATTCCTGTTCACAGAATAACAACAGTCAGTGTATGATCTTGTCTACATATAACTGGGTAGTCTGGCTTCTTTGAAGGTGGGGATGGGCTTTGTGCTTTATGATTGCTAAAGGACTTTTTGGCTATTTACCTCCAAAGTAAATAAGCTCACCTTCACTAAGCTAGTCCAGAGAGATATGAGTAATCTCTCAATCATCCACACCGTGAGTACCAGGAAGCAAATATCCATTGGGTCTTGGCTACATGACAGACACAGGTCTAGGTACCAATCACCAAAGGTGATAAGACAGGTTCCCTGACTCCCTTTCCTGAATGCTTGCAGTCTACATGAACACTACACCTTAATAAGACCACACTTACTCCTACAAGTTCCAGTGATGTGCTCAAGCCAACTGGACTTGCTCTTAAAAACTGACATTAAGCATCTTTTCCCATATCCAAGGAATATACAGTATAAACACCGGCAGGCATTACTGTTAACTGGCTCGTTTTGTGTGTCAACTTGACACAAGCTGGAGTTATCACAGAGAAAGAAGCCTCCCTTGAGGAAATGCCTCCATGAGATTCAGCTGTAAGGCATTTTCTCAAATAGTGATCAAGATGGGAGGGCCCAGCCCATTGTGGGTGGTGCCATCCCTGGGCTGGTAGTTCTGGGTTCTATAAGAAAGCAGGCTGAGCAAGCCAGGGGAAGCAGGCCAGTAAGCAGCACCTTTCCGTGGCCTTTACATCAACTCCTGCTTCCAAGTTCCTACCCTGTGTGAGTTCCAGTCTTGACTTCCTTTGGTGATGAACAGCAATGTGAAAGTGTAAACCACATTGGGACCCTTTCCTCCCCAACTTGCTTCTTGGTCATGATGTTTTGTGCAGGAATACAAACCCTGAGTAAGGCAAACACAAATTAGGTTTTTGTTTAAGTGATTACAATTTTCTTATCATCTTCTCTTTCTCTTCCTTCCTTCCTTCCATCATTCCTCCTTCCTTCCTTCCTTCCTTTCTTCACCTTTCTTCTTTATTTTCTTCTCTGGTATCCCAGCACTATTGTCCACAGTGACTGAATCACAACTGGTATGCTGTGACAGAGAGTATATATGTCTTGCTTCTTGAGATTAGAGTAAGGCTTTACATAAGAGATGATAATATCAATTGCACATAGCAAGCTAAGTAGGCTTTTTATCAGATAGTCAAGGAACAGAGAAGCAAAGCAATATAAGCCACTGTACTGCCCACAGAAGGCTAATTGAGGTCTAAAACATAAATGGGGTTTTTGGCAACTGGATTAAGGTGGGGGCAGGGCTTGCAAGGGCAGAGCAACCATCATCACCACATGAGCAGTGTGACTCAGGCTGTCCAGCTTCACATAAGCAGAGGAAATTTGCCTGAGGAAGGCAGTCTCCTCTCCTCTCCTCTCCTCTCCTCTCCTCTCCTCTCCTCTCCTCTCCTCTCCTCTCCTCTCCTCTCCTCTCCTCTCTTTTTCTCTCCTCTCCTCTCCTTTTCTCTCCTCTCCTCTCCTTTTCTCTCCTCTCCTCTTCTTCTCTCCTATTCTGGTTGCACTCATGATAGGTTCTGCCTGTAGGTTGAGACAGTAAACCAAGAATGGCCCCAGTGACTCAGGTAGGCAGGTAGAGACACAGGGATCACTGAGGCTGGCCAGCCAGCTAGTCTTGCAGAATCAGCAAGTTCCAGGTTCCGTGAAAGAGCATGCCTGAAAAAAATAATGTGGAGAGCAACTGAGGAAGACACAGATGTCAACCTCTGGCCTTCACATGCACATGCACCTTCACACACATTGACACACACACAAGCACATACATGTGCATATGCCACACACTAAAAACTTGATACAATGACCACTACACACCTACTTGGTTAGCTAATGTCAAGGGTAGTGGCAATAGCAAACACAAACCAGAGTGTAAAGCAACAAGAACCAGCCTGTCACCTGGGGTGGTATACAAAATACCACAACTACTTCAACACACAGCTTGGCTTACCCTAAGAGATTAAGCACATTCTCCACATGTGCTTGTTCTAACCCCCATTCTTTGGTGTTTATTCAAATGAGTTGAAAGCATATGTCCACCTAAAATCCTACTATACCCAGGTTCTTCCAGCATCTTTACTTATTACTATCAAGACACAGAAGCAGCCAGGATGCTCTTTTGTAGGTGAGCATAAGTAAGCTGCAGAGCGTACGCATAATTGGAAAAGGTTTGGCACTGAGAAGGAGAGTGCTTCCAAACTCTGAGAAGATGGAGGGGGAGCACAAATGAACATTGCTAAGTGAGGGAAAAAAAGCTGATCTAAAAAGGTTATACACTGTGCAGTTCACCAAGGTTATGTTCTACAAAGGGATGACACTAAGACCTGTGTCTGTCAAGAGTTGGGGAGACGCAAAGGTAGACACACCATTGTGTGCTAGGTCAATGACAGTGTTGTGACACCACTGTGTAGGATGCCACACTGATAGAGGCGTGCCATTATGCTATTGATTAAACGATAGACTGTCCAACAGCAAGATGAATCTTGATTGAAAAGGTGGAGTCCAAGGGAAAGTATGTCCATGTGTGGTTATTGATCACACTAAACATGACTGTGCAATGCAGGGTATTGATAAAGATGGAGCCTTAGCATGACTGAGGGCAGATGTGATTTGAAAACTTTGCCTGTTGTGTAGTTAAATGGTCTTGAGCCGGACCTATGATCGTGGTTAGGAACACTTGCTGCTCATGTCAAGGAACAAAGGTCACTTTCCTGCACCAACATCTGTAACTCCAACTCCACCTGTCATCAGTGCTGGAAACCAATCCCAGGTCCCCTGTCACCGAAGCAAAGAAGTTGGGCTTAGGTTCGATTTTCCTGTAACAATTGCATCGGCTTGTAGCAATAAATAGAAGTGATGCTTATCTTTTAAAAGACACATGGTTGGTACAACTGGTCTTTAGCTAGAACTAGATCAGCACCAAAACCACAGGAGCACAAGCTCATCCCTCTGGCTATTGTGTGAGCCATGTGACCTCTTCCTCAGGGACTTAGTCCCATCTGACTATATTCTACTTTCTCTATTGTCTCTTTATTGAGTTTATGTTCCTACACAGTTTCAACTGGCATAGCTTCTCTACAGCCCATTAAGTGCCTTCCCTATTAGGACAGATTCCCTTGTTTGTTTGTTTACTCTTTAAATATTTATTTATTTAATGTGAGTGTTCTGTCTTCACACACACCAGAAGAGGGACTCAGATTCCATTACTGATGGTTGTGACATGTCGATGCCAGGAATTGAACTCAGGACCTCTGGAAAGCAGTCAATGCTCTTAACCTTTGAGCCATCTCTCTAGCCCTTTACTCCTGATTCCTAAATAAGAGAATCTGATTGGCCAAAAGCGTGGCTCCAGGGTTGTAGATAAACAGATTCACTGTGAGTAGGTCAAATGACCACCAGAGCTCAATGGGCCTCCATAGGAAAATAGAGCAAACATTATGAGATGTCTCTGTGTGAGTACATGCACGTGCTTGCGTGTGTGTGTGTGTGTGTGTGTGTGTGTGTGTGTGTGAGAGAGAGAGAGAGAGAGAGAGAGAGAGAGAGAGAGAGAGAGAGAGGAGACTGCATGGTGACTGAGCATGCAGTTTGTAGATGACAACAGACTCCAAAAGGCAGAGGGTTAGTGACCCCAGCTAGACCTGGGGTTCAGCAATTCACACAGGAGGTTTGAGTAAAACAGGAAGTGAGCACTGTATCTCCATAGCTGGTTCGCTGCCTGACACATTTGAATCAAATCACTTAAGGCCCAACTCCAGTTTCCTCAACTGTGATGCAAGGCATTGTGCTGCATAAGGAAAATGTCTTTCTTCCAGGAGTAATTACTGGGAAAGCACAGCCTTTACCTAGTTACTACACAATGTAGAAAAACAGACGAAATCCAAGGCCACCTATGGTGGTATAAACCCAACACTCGGAAGTGACAAAGATCTGGAGCAAAGGGTGTTTTCAGGATCCCAGAGGAAACACAGTCACTAGGACTGTGTTTCAGAGTATCTGTCCTTGCTCTTCAGAGTGACGACAAGGTGTACCTCATGATGTAAGACCCCCAGCATCTTGCCTGTATCAAAAGAGCTTGATAGTCAAAATACTATGTTTATTTAAGAGGCTATTATCATTATCATCATCATCATCATCATCATCATCATCATCATCATGTAGCCCAGGCTGACTGTGAACTCACTAAGTCACTAAGGATAGACTTTGCCATTAGCTTCTGGTTACTTGGATTGCAGACGTGTGCTACCACATCTGGCTGATGCAGGTCCAGGGCCTGAACCGAAGACCTCACTCATAGCAGGCACGAATTCTGTCTACTGAGCTACATCGCCACCCCCCAAATCCTACTTCTAACAAGTTCCTGCTTTCAGTCTATGAATATTCTAGTACCTCATGCTTCCAGTCAGTTACTGTCAGAAGAGAATGAGACCGTGAGACATATTTATTCTTCAGTATGAGCTCAAATCAATGGATCACCCCCCCCCCAAGGAAGTAGCATTTAGCCACACTATGGAAAGCAATGTGTTCTGTTTAGGCAAAAAATATTCTCACTCATCCACTCCTTACATAAGTTTTTATTTACTGATTAGGGCCTTCCCTGGTGGCATCACATACGGAAGACTTGCACTGTGGAAGTGAGGGAGTGAGGGGATGAGGGGACCAGAGATGTAACCCAAAGTATGCCTTGGGAGCATATGGAAACTTTTAAACTAAAGGCAATTGGAGCTTTTGCCTTTTCCCTTACTTTCCCCCTTCAAAACACATTTTAATTATACAATTACAATGGAAATTTCTACCTTCAAAGACGTTTCTTCAGTAGAAGAGCTGCAACCTGAGGTAACATCACCTTCTGCAGGCACAGCAGCTGTTCTTTGACACATATCAACTCCTGTACATGTTAGAACTTTTGTCCTGCCCCCAATAACCCCGACCCCGTTTCCTCTGATTAGCCTACAACGATTTATAGGCCTCATTTTGAGTCAGTTTTTTTTAAATGAATTTCTTGTATACATTCAAAATCAAAACTTTTTCCCCCTCTTGTTAATTTGTCAGTTTGATCATGACCCCCAAAGTTTGAACCTAGGAAGGTACAGAGGCAAGGGCAGTCCCAGCTGACAACAGCTCCCTGAGACCAGTGTGTCCGTTGCAGAGAGATGGCAGGGGTAGGTGAGAAAACATCCAAAGCTGTTCTGGATGCACAGGATCTGAGAGATGTGTTTCTCTCCATCTCTGAAGGGGTAGCCTAAATAAGAGCTCCCGAGGACTCCTGTCTATCTTTGTTCAGGCTCCTGGTTAGTCAAATCGAGAGTGGCCTTCTGACCACAACTGTGACCTGGAGGATCATTTTCCCCACGCTCCTGAGATAGTCATAACCATTTGTCTTTAACATTAGCACAGCAAAAGCCTAAAACAATTTTAAATTCCCAAGTCAGAATTTCCTCAGAAACTTCAGCGTCTGAAAAAGTAGCCAGCAGGTGTATGCCAAACTCCAAAGCAAAGTCATGGGTGAGTGCTGCAGGCCGCCTACTCAGGGCAAGGGGCACATCACAGCAGAAGGAAGTGACCGACCGGCTTCTACTCTGCTACCTAAATGAATAGCAACAGAAAGCAGACTTGCTCATGCCTAGATTCTGGAAGAGTGAGAGGTCAGAGGTGAGAGGTCAGGGGTGGGAGGTCAGGGGTGAAAGGTCAGGGGTGAGAAGTCAGGGGTGGGAGGTGAGGTGGATATCAGGCAGGAAGCTTCTCTTACAGCACACACGAGGCTAGTATATTCACCCCAATCAACTACTTTCTCAAGCTGTTTCCTGCCATTTTAGCAAAGTATTGGACATACATTGCCAAGAAATGTGATTCTGTGAAAATGAAGCTGAATATTTTATGGAGGTTCAGATAGATTATATTTCACCACAAAAAATTAATTTGGGATATTTTAATTCTTTATTATGTTCCGTGTGTGTGTGTGTGTGTGTGTGAAAGAGAGAGAGAGAGAGAGAGAGAGAGAAAGAGAGAGAGAGAGAGAGAAAGTTCAGGGTCATGTATGTGGGATGCAGAGATCAGAGGACAACTTCTTTCAGGACCCAGATCTCTTCTCTCCTCCCTCCTCCCTCCTTGTTGAAGCCATCTCTCACATTTCTGTCACGCTGTATGCACCAGGCTTACTAGCCTGGAACCTTGCCAAATAAGCTAAACTATTAAATGGCCAGCAAGCTTCCAGGGAACAGCTTGTCTCTACCTTCCATCTCACCGTTTCTAGAATTATAAGTGTCTGGCTTTTTAGATGAGTTCTGGGGATCTACACTCAGGTCCCTCAGATTTCCAACACAAGTACTTTACCTACTAAGCCATCTCCCAACCCCCTTGACACTTTTATATTCTCAGTCTGTTATATTGAAGCCATACTGGAAAATAATACCATTATGACTGTCATTTATGAAGAAAATCAATGGAGAATTTTAATCAGTGAAACCCTACCCAGAATGCCTTTCATAAGTGCCAGCCGGATTGCTCAGTAGAGAAAGACACTTGCTGCCAAGCCTGATGGTCTATATTCAGTCCCCACACTGACACGGTAGGAGAGAGCTGACCCCTGCCGCTGTTCTCTGACCTCCACACCTGCACTATGGCATAAGCATCATGTGCTCACACCAACAGTAACTAAATGTAATTACAAGTGTTTAAAGTCCTGGCACCAAAACTCAAGCATGTATGCCCTTGCTATCTTAGGTGAGAGTGCTGTGCTTCAGTCTTCCATCTCCTTTGCTAACTGCCTCTTTGATTATTCAGCCACTCACTGATGCCAATCATGGCAGTTAAGGGAGCCACACAGATTCCATTCCACCTGGATGGGCCTTAATGGGTAAGTAAGTTTCCACCCAGAAGATGAAGAAAGCAATAACCTGGGTGGAGGAACACTGTAGAGCAGAGTCACAGAAGCATGAACGTACATGATGTGTTCAGTAGGATATCAACTGGGACTGGACACAGGGTTGGCAGGGCACCCGAGGAAGAAATGTCAGAAAGGCACACTGGTCTCCCATTGCTATAATACTTGAAAAATCATGCTAAGACAGTTAGACCAACCCTTTGGTGTCACCAAGGCCTTCCTTGGGTTGATGTTCTCATACAAACCTGAGGTTAAGTACAACCCCTGAACTGAACAAAGGGATGATCAGTCCCAGGTGGTTTCAGCAAGTGCCTGTGCTAAGAGGTGACAAAGTTCTGACCAATAGTGACATACATAGATAGATAGATAGATAGATAGATAGATAGATAGATAGATAGATAGAAATGTGTGGGAGGAGATGTAACAGACATTTTGCAAGTTGTAACTTGGAACTTGACAGTTGTATCACAAACTTTTGTTTGCTTTGAGGAACAGGAAACTCTGGAACCTCCTCCTAGGCATGTGTCATTTTTAACAGGGACAAATGATGACCAACTGACTGGTACATATAACATATAGACTGTTACTTTGAGCAGAAAGTGGGAGCAGAGCTTGGAGAGGGGAAATCCCAGCCCCTTCTAGTTCCAAGTGACCTGAAAACAGACAGGAGAGCTCTGGAAAGCCTGGACCCTCCCAGAATCTGCAGTATGTCCAGACAGAGTTGGGACGTTGTCTCCATGGTTGTTGTTTTAGCATGTTCTCATGCCAATAGAATAGACTGTGTAACCAAAAACTAGAACTCAAAAAATCTGTTTCTAATGGGACTAGACACTTTGTACCTATGCCAGCTGCCCTTGCACCTACCAAGACTATTAAATTGAAGTCAGCTAAACTGCACTGGTGAAATGCGCCAAGAGAAGCTTTAATTCTTCCAATTATAGAAAAATCCTCTGAGACGTTTCCAGCAAGATTCCAGCTTTAAGCTCTTTCAACGATACTTACCTAAACACAAATCTAAAGAGGTTTACCTACAGGTTACACCTTTCAGGTCTGTGTTAGTTGATAGCAGGGGTGCCCACTATCATTTGGAAACTATGATCTTGTCTGTGTTGTGCTTAGACCGTAGCAAGAAAGACTGATACATAAATAATTATGAATGTTCTAGTTTCATTTCTGTTGTTGTACTCACCTATCCCAGGGGCGGGGGAGGTAATTTAGGAAAGAAAAAGGTTTATTTCTACTTACAATTCCAGGTTGTGTCAAAGCTGGAACTTCAAGTAGCTAGTCATATCACATCCACAGTCAAGAGAAGGGAGAAATGGTGGCATACTTGTTTGTTTGTTTGTTTGTTTGAATGTTTTTGTGCTCAGCTTAAAAGTGGAGACACTTTTAAGCAGTTCATGGTCCACTACCTAGGTAATGGTGCCGCCCATAGTGGGCTTAATCTCCCTACATTAATTAATTTAAAAGATAATCCCTCACCAATGTGCCCACAGGCCAGCTCTAAGTAGAGAGCCTCTCATTGAGACTTTCTTTCCATGTGATTCAAGGTTGTGTCAACTGAAATTGAAAAGTAACATCCTAAGTAAAAATAAATGTCATGTGGTGGAAAGAGGTTACGAGAAGCTAAAATGTAACAATTGATGCTTATGAAAGTATTCTCCCACACTTCAGGTTCTCTGTGTTCTTTCTTCTTCATTTCTTATTTTTCTGATTCTACTGCCTGGCCCTACCCAATATTTATTTCCTACTGTAGCCTTTGTGCCTTGTCTGAGACTCTTCTGTTCATTCCTCCCAGTCTGAGGCTACCTGTCCCTGAGGTCTCAGATGAATGTGTCAGATAAATCTGCTTAAACCTACTCAGGAAGACAAAGCCAATCTGAGTAAAGCCCAGCTTAGCTTTTATTGGAACTGATCTTTCTGATCCAGGGTGTTGGCTTCCTATAAGTGACTAGAAGGAACATTGCATGGGAAAACCCAAGAACAGATAGAATGTCAGCAACACCAGGTCTCTCTTGTGCATCTGGACTTTGTCTTGCAGGAGAGCCTTGATCTATTTGCTCTGGAGGCAATTCGATCTGGTTTCCTCTGGACTATGATGTCATGGCCCTTCCTGAAAACTCCCGCTGGAAATATCTCAGTTCACATCTCATGAGAGGATCTAGGAACTAAAATATGAGCAACTCCATTAAGTTCTAGTTCAGAACAAACAGTCTTCTAAAATTTAGCTTCAACTCCGAGTTCTAGATAAATGTAAATATGATTTTCGCCTGAGATCAGGCCCTCAGACCTTCTGACTCTGATGTTCTGAAATCTACATTCACTGGAAGCAATAAAAGCGAATGTGTTATTTATTTTATTCATTGCTGAGGCAAAATGCCTAATTAAAAAAAAAACACTTCAGGAAAGGAAGGATGTATCATAGCTCATAGCTTGAGGGTGCAATCCATCATGGTCGGGACATCATGGGGCCTGGAACTCGAGGCAGCTTGTCACAAGAACCCACAGTCAGGAAGCAGAGAGATGAATATGGGTACTCAGCTCCCTTTCTCTGTTTTATTCTCCTGGGACTCCATTTGTAGTACAGTCTGCATTCAGTATGAGTCTTCTCTCCTCAGTTAAACCTTTCTGGAATCCCCCCCTCTCTCTCTCTCACACACACACACACACACACACACACACACCTATAAGGTGTTTCCATGATGACTCCGGGTCCAATCAAATTGACAATGAAGGTTAATCAACACAATCAATTAAGAAAAGAATAACGTGTACTAACATCTTTTCAGACAATACCTTCCTTAATCCTCTCTTCAACCCAAGGGGATTAGTCATAACTTCACTTTAGAGATAGAGAATGTAAGATTGAGAGAAGTAACGTCACTTGGTGAAAATCACACTGCTTGCAAAGAGACATATCTGGAATTAGAACTCAGCTCAACGTGAAGCAAAAGTCTTTGTACATCTATTATCTGACAGCTCAGTTCTCAGTACCAGCAAGTGTCGCTGCTGCTGCTGCTGCTGCTGCTGCTGCTGCTGCTGCTGCTGCTGCTGCTGCTGAAATAAGACACTCTGACCAAAAACAACCCTGGGGAAGAGTTCATTTGGCTTTCTTACACTCTGTGAAGGCTAGCTTCGTGTCAACTTGACACGAGCTAAAATCATCTGAGAGAACGGAGCCTCAACTGAGAAAAAGACTCCATAAGATAGGGTTGTAGGAAAGCCTGTAGGGCCATTTCTTAATTAGTGATTGATATGGGAGAGTCTAGTTCATTGTGGGTGAGGCTACCCCTGGGCTGGTGGTCCTCTGTTCTAAAAGCAAGGATGGGATGAGACACACACCTGTCTCTCTCATCTCCTAGCTCCTCCTCTCATTCTCTTCCTCCTCTCCTTACTCCTCCTCTTCCTCTCCTTACTCCTCCCACCTTAGCTCCTCCTACATATCACCCTTCCTGTTAAAATATAACTTTTCTCTCAAAATACAATTAGAGAATAACTATACCAATTTGTATCAGTAAGGTACAAGATAGACCTAATAACCAGTCCAACATTTTGTTGACTAACCAGAACCTCTGTCATCTCTCCTAACTAAAAGACTTAGTTCTGAACCTGGCTTTTTTCTTGGCTTTAGAATGAATGTCAGCTGAAAATCATCCTCTCAAATCTTTTCTCTAAAAGTAAATAGCCAGGATTGGCTATGAGACTATAAGTCTTCAACCCTGTCAGAAATCCAGAATGACTGAATTAACTGAAATTATGGGAAGCACAAAGCATAGCTTCTAAAACTTAGCCAGTTTATAAAGACGGCTGTACACCTGGACAGTCCCTATACTACAAAACATTGGAGCATCTGATCTTCAGCCTTCTGGCCCAGGATCATCTGACAGACCTAGTGATGCAGAATTATTAAGGGCTGATTACTCTGCCTTGGCAGATATAATCAGTCAACTATTCCACAAGTGTGTCCTTTTCAGGACAGCAATTTGTCTGTAGATGAAAAGAGGCAATTCTTGCCTAGTGGCTGTCTCACCACAACTGGAGTAACTCCAAAGATTCTCAATTTCTTCTTAGAATCCAAGACAGGAAGCTGTCAGGAGCAGACAGATCTCTAATCAAAATGAACCTTAATGCAGAAGTGTTTGTAACGTCAATTCTGTGGACTTCTGATGTTTTGAAAACCAACTATCCATGTAAGGCAATCTGGACTGTTGTCTGTTAACTCCTCTCAGCTATTTCTAAATAAAATATAGAAAACACCCTAACAATAAAATCAGAGCCATGAATTTGCTATAGGCCCTTAACTCACAGGCTAACCATCTTGAATCAGTTAAAAGAGTTAAAGAAGGACTGAGCCTAAGCCTAGTATTCCTAAATGTGTTATACAGGCACAATGCCTATGAGAGTAACAATATTAATCTCACTTTTATATCAATAAGAAACTCGTACCAATGAAAATCTTAAATTTGAAATCAAAGTAAATTTTGTGCCATTTAAGAAATTATAACTTCAGCTTAGTAACAATTATACAGATTTCTACCAATAGGTTATGGCTATGCAATAAATCCTAGCTATTCCTCCCTGTTCCGACAAAACCATTACTTTTCCCTAGAAAGGCAGCCCATTAGAGATGGTTATGAGCCACCATGTGGTTGCAGAGAATTGAACTCAGGACCTCTGGAAGAGCAGTCAGTGCTCTTAACCACTGAGCCATCTCTCCAACCCAATGGGTTAGTTTTTTTATTGTCAATTTCACTTAACCTAGAGTCACCTGGGAAGAAACACGCTCGGTGAGGAATTACCTATCTCAGGTTGGCCTGTGGGCATGTCTATGGGGTTTTGTCTTGCTTGTTAATTACTGTAGACATACCCAGCCCACTGTGGTCAGCACTGTGACCCTAGGCAGTGTAACAGTGAGGCTGGGAAGCAAGCAACAAGGATACGTGTATTTCTCTTTGCTCTTGACTCTGATTGTGATGTGACCCCCTGCCTTGACGTCCCCACAATGATGAACTGTAAGCCAAGCACTCTTTCTCCCCTAAGCTGCTTTGGTTGGGATACATTATCACAGAAACAGGAATCCAACTAGAACACCAGTTCGAGTCCCCACACTCCATAAGCATTCACTTCATATGACGGAGACTAGTTTATATATAGGACTCAAGACTGTGGGCAATCACAGGGCTTAGCTCCCATAATGACCGTCAGTATCAACTGTCAAATTTAGCAGTGCCTCTTCCTGCAGTGG
Source organism: Grammomys surdaster (assembly GCF_004785775.1). Classification (NCBI taxonomy): domain Eukaryota; kingdom Metazoa; phylum Chordata; class Mammalia; order Rodentia; family Muridae; genus Grammomys; species Grammomys surdaster. Next base: position 11,932,564 of record NW_021604639.1, on the reverse strand, counting down.
CTCTTCTCAGCTTTCAAGTGGTTTGAATATACCAGAGAAGGGGTTGGGGGGGAACAGTTAAACTTATGTGTTGTGCAGCATTCTCCCTTCCTTTGGCATTTTTAAATTTCCATGTGTTTAAATGTAATTCAATCTGTGCATCCAACAGATTAAACTTGTCAAAAATGAATGTGGTATGAGAAACTGGTTATTTCCAAGACTTTTATTTTATTATTATTTTTTTATATATAAAATCTTTCTTTCTCCTTTCCAGAGAGGCAGAACTGAGTTGTCTGTTGAAATTCAGCATTCAGGTGCCACTTGCTGAACTCAGCATCTATCGTCAATGAATTTTTGTGCCTTAAAACCCAAAATAAAAGTCTGAGGCTGACAATAGTGGTGCATGCCTTTAATCTCAGCTCTCAGGATACAGAGGCAAGCAGATTTCTGAGTTTGAGGCCTGCCTAGTCTATAGAGCAAGATTCAGGACAGCCAGGGCTACACAAAAAAAACCCTGCCTCAAAACAAAAATAAACAAGAAAGAGAGAAAGGAAGGAGAGAGGAGGAGAGGAGAAAAGAGGAGAGGAGAGGGGAGAGGAGAGGAGGGGAAGGGAGGGGAGGGGAGGGAGAAGGGAGGGGAGGGGAGGGGAGGGGAGGAGCAGAAAGTTAAGTTCACAACAAAACCTGTTCTCAGATGCTAGAAAGGTGGCTCAGTGATTAAAGGCACTGGCTGTACTTCCTGGGGTTCTGAGTTCAATTCCCAGCAACTATATGATATCCCACAATCATGTATAATGGGATCCAACGCCTTTTTCTGGCCAGCAGGCATTCCTTAAGACAGAGCCCTCATATAGATTCATTAAATAAATAAATAAATAAATAAATAAATAAATACATTTCTTAAAGTCTGAGGAATACAGCCCTAACACTAAAAGGACACAAAATAAGCGTGAGGCATATACATCTGCATAGTGAGAGTTTTACAAATCAATGTGCTTTGAATCCATTAAAGTCATTTTTCTTTGAAATGCTCAAAAAGTCCCTCTTTAGTTATGGGATCCACTGGGCCATTTTGCTGTTCCTCCTGTTGCTCTTAATGGTTGTAACGGCCGTTCCTTTGTAACGGCCCATTCTGCTACTCTGTAATGGCCCATTCTGCTGCTCTGGTCCGCAGGTCAGGGTCTAGCAAGAGAGAGAGTGGGGATGGAGGGGCGAGAGACACAAAAGATGGATACAAGACAGAGTCTGGTCAAATCTCTCTTATTGAAAGGAAATCCTGGGTATTTATACCCATTACCACGTGCCTTGCTCTCGTGGACAAGTTCAACTGAAGGCACTAAGTCACCTGTCTTGTAGCCATGGATACCACGTGCACCTTGCAGCTGGGGGCACTAAACAGTGTAACAAGATGTTTATCAGAGTGTGCTCAGCTGTTGCGGGTTGTTGAAAACAAGTCTCTTGTCAGGGTATATGACTTGAGATGGCTGTAAAGATGATAGCCACTTTCGGCTAAGAGTCGGCTCCCAAGTAATGGTTTCCATGCTAGGTAAACTACATGACTGGGCTCTTCTTGTACGTTCCTAACTCCAGTCTGTTCCTGCCTTTTCGCCACAGATGTCTCATTTCTTATACAGGCATCGTTGCCTACGGTTTCAACTTCTCCAGCCTCCTTTACACTCCAACCAGGGCTTAGGAGATGGCTGAGTAAGAACATTTAGTTGGCAAGCATGAAGACTTGAGTTCAAATCTCCGGCATCCACATTAAAAACCAAAAAAACAAACAAATGAAAACCCATTGTTTTGTATGAAATTTTCTAAAAGGCCAAAGAGACAAGATTTTTTTTTGTCTACAAAGTTGTTATTTATTTTATTTTATTTTATTATCTATATTATTTTATTTTACTTCACTTTGGCCTGTTTGATGCATGTACGAAGCAATGTCCAACAATAAACCAGAATTGTGTTTTGCTGAGTTGTTCTAACAAGAACATAAAATAAAAATAAAACATGTGAAAACCCGGAAATGTGGGAAATAGAGTGTCATCACTGATCTAACTCCAGGTTCATTCTTATCTCAAAAGAAAGAGAATGATAGAGCGGGCCACCAATGTCACAGGCATCAGCCCACATGTCTATATATAACATATATGCAAAACATATACATAAAGATGCACATACATTTACACACAGAGAAAGAAAAGACAGACAAACAGACAAACTCCAGACTACTCTGGTTTTCTCTTGTACAACAGAGCTGTCTATGTAACAGGCACCATCGTCTGTATACCCATAGGACATAGCCTAAGTTTTTTGGGTTGTTTGTTTTATTTGTTTATTCATTTGTTTTGTTTTTCTTTTTCACATAAGCTCATCATCTCTCCCCAATACCTGGTCTACATTCAGTGTTAGATTTTGGTCCACAGCTTAGAACAGACAACACCAGACCAAATGGTTCCAAAGGGGAGGGGGTTTATTCAGGGCAGAAGGCAAAGGTGGGGAGAGAAACGGGAGAAGATCACGGAGAAAGAGGAGAGAAGTGGAGGCCAGCCAGGACTACGTGGAGAGAGGGGTAAGGGAAGGGGGGAAAGGCGAGGGGACAGAAAGAAGCTAGAGGCAAGAGAGCAAGAGAACTAGAGAGAGAGGAGGAGGCAAGCAGCCACTTTTATAGTGGGCTGGCCTACCTGGCTGTTGCCAGGTAACTGTGGGGCGGAGCATACCTGAGTATAACTGTGGAGGTGGAGTTTAGACAGAATACTAACACTCGGCCCTCTGTGGGTGGTAGAATTTGGAATCAAGTGACAGCCAGACTATTAGAAACACCTGGATTTTAGCCATGCCATCACGAAAGGGTCTTCTATGTGTTTGGTCTGGCTGGACAGTCCATCCGTCTGGACTTTGCAGCATCCATGAACCCTTTGACTCTGAGAGTGATGTCCTACTGCAACCCTCCACTTGAATGAGCTTATGAGACAGTTCCGTGGGGCTGAGTAGACCAGCAGAGAGACTGGCAGAGAAAATGGCTTGTTTCCTGAACTATGAGCCTAGGCTTGCTCATTCTTTTGCCACCATGTCTGGACAAAGAAGCTGGAGAATAAGAGCTCAGTCAGCGGAGAATCCTCTTTGGGAAAAACTGACCATTAAGTGGGGAAGAAATTCTCCAGATGGAGTAGAAGGCACTAGAAGAAAGGTTAGTGCTTTCCAGGCAGACAAACAAAGGACTGTCTGCCTAAGAGCAAGGAGGAGCTCTCTACAGCAGAGCAGAGGGTTGATAGTGTCTTGGGATGCATGGGACACTATGGGAGATGACCACTTGGAAGGCATGGGACACTATAGAGATGACCTTCCACCATCCAGACAACTCAGGGATGAACAGGAGAGAATGGACATCTAAGAAGTTACAGGAACCCTCATAGCACAGGATAGGGTTACTGGTGAACTCCATCAGGACAGGGTCCTAGTGCACCCCAGATACAAAAGCAACCTTTCCTCTGTTGTTCCCGCCCCTGCTCTCCTTGATGCACCCCATCAGTGGCTGCATGTGGATCACTCTACTGCTCAGTGCCTCACAAACCTGCTCTTTCCTACGGTCGGACTATCTCCTTTGCTAAGAATCATTTTCCAGGACAATTTCACTGCCCCAGCAGACCCTCCAAACCTCGTTTCCTGCCCCTTCCAGGTTTCTTCTGTTAGGCTACTCTAAACATTAAAAAAAAAAAAAAAGTGTATGTGTGTGTGTGTGTGTGTGTGTGTATGTGTGTGTGAGAGGGGTGGGGGGAGAGGGTATGGGTTACTGAGAAGGCCAAACGAGGGCATCAAATTTTTTTTTTTTAAAGATGATTTATCTTACATATGTGAGTACACCATAGCTGTCTTCAGACACACCAGAAGAGGGCATAAGATCCCATTACAGATGGTTGGGAGTCACCATGTGGTTGCTGAGCACTGAACTCAGGACCTCGGGAATGAGCATTGAACTCAAGACCTCTGGAAGAGTAGTCAGTGCTCTTAACCACTGAGCCATCTCTCCGGCCCCTATCAAACTCCTTGAATCTGGAGTTGTGGGTAGTTGTGAGCCACCCAATGCAAAGGGTGGTAATTGAACTCAGGTCCTCTGGATGAGCAGTAACAAGGGCTCTTAACCACTGACCCATCTTTTTAGCCCCTACACTTTCTTATATGCCCCCTAAATACAAATATCAAAAGTAAAAATTTACACTCAGCTCTAAATATGTTTTAAAATATTTTGAAATGGTCCCCATGAACCAAAGGTAACACACATAAGCTTTAGAAAATACACAGAAGAAAACGAGAGAGGTCAACAGACAGATTCAGGACTGCTTTCTAATCACTTGTCTTAGTGACCCCGCCTGAAGCCAGCAAACTTCCTGGAGGAAGTGTGAACTGAACACCACCCATGTTTTATTTAGGCCATTCTAGACTACTTATTTCTTAAAGGAAGTCTTAATTACTCAAAGACCATGCTTAAGAATGAACATAAAGGGAAAATGATGAATTAAAGAACCTGTCCGGATTGTCATCTTTAACCACAGCAAGGAGAAACAAATATATTTATTTCCTGGTTGAAGCTATTTTACATACTCCTTGTCCATAGCTAAGCTCGATTTTTCTGTCTAGGTTTTCCATTTCTCATTCAGCTTTGGGGTAAAACACAGAGTACACCATACTCTTTAGTACATCTGTAGTCTGGATGATCACATGATCAACAGGTGCCATTTAGAAGGTGACTCTTTAAATCAAACATGGGTATCAGAAGTACAGAATCAAAGAGCAGAAGGGTTTGTCCTTGTGGCAGAGACCCTGCTGCACAGCTTACCCATGACCGTAGAATGGCAGCAATGGTGTTGACCTTTTAAAATTCTTGCAGATGAAAATCGAGTCTCTGCAGCCACCTGGCAGAAAACTAAACCCCTGTTACTTTGTTACTTTGCTACACTTTGTCTTTCTACCTAGACTAATATTGAATGTCAGCTTATAAAATTGCTGAAGAGACAGGCCTCTGGACATGTCCTGGGGCATGTCTGGTGGGGTGTTCTAGATTAAGTCATTTGAATTGGGAAGAATCAGCTTTAAATATTGGCAGTGTCATGCTATGAGCTGAACTACGTAAAATAGCGAAAGTTAGTTGAGAACATTCACCACTCTCTGCCTCTCCTGACTATGGAGCAGTTATCTGATGTTCACGTCACCCTGCCCTTCTGCCATGCACTGTGAGTCAGAACAAATTCTTCTCTTCTCATGCTGTGGACATAGCAATGACACAAATACAAAAACAAACAAACAAAAACACCAAAAATCCACTTTCATCAGGACCCTGTGGCACAGGTCTTTAATCCTAGATACTCAGCAGGTTAAGGCAGAAGGATGTCAAGTTCAAAGTCTACATGAACTACAGAGTGAGTTCAAGGCCAATCTGGGCAACTCAGTGACAGGCTGCCTCAATTTGTTTTCTACAAAAAGTTGGGACTATACCTCAGTAGTAGACATCTTGCTTAACAGCCCCAGTACCAAAACCAACTACAACACAACCTTCACTTAGTGTGGTAGTTCACAGGGCTACCCGTCCCAACAACCCGGAGGGGAAGCAGAAAACTTTCAAACTCAAGACCAAGCTCTGACTCTCTCATGAAAATAAATAAATAAATAAATAATTTTAAAAAGAAATAAAAGGAAAAAGGTTACCCTCAAGGCCAGTTGTGAAGTAAGTTCAGCAAATTGGTTTAAGACTCCTGACTGCTTTTTCTGTTTTCTCATAAAAAAAAAAAAATTAGCCTTAGAAATAGCATTCTGCATGACTAGAGCTTAAAAAAAAAATTGTCCTGCAGATGCTTTGAATTCTTTGTCACTCCTGAGTACAGTTCGTTAGGGAAGTAAATTCAGAGGGAGCTCACAGCTTAAAGGGCAAAGCAAAGTGGATTCCCCCAACAACCCCCAACACATACACACACACACACACACACACACACACACACACACATACACATACACTGCAGGGATTTCTTGGAATTAATTGGTCATGGGGTGTTTTTTTGTAGTTGGTGGTGACAGTGGTTTTGGGGTTTTGCTTTGTTTGTTTTTGTTTCGTTTCTGTTTGCTTCATGAGTCTCATTTGGGCAGGCACTGAAGCCGCTTATTTGCATACAGCTCCCAGAGCCCGGGGTGAGCTGAGGACACAGTCTCTGTCTGCCTTGGCAGAAGCAGGAAGTCACTACAAGAAGCCATGCCTCTCTACTCTTAGTGGCTTTTTTTTCCTTTTATATGTTATTTTTCAAGAAAACCCAAGCTGACTTTTCAAACAGAACACAAAAGCTTAGAAGTGGGTAAAAGAAAAACCAAAGACCCTGTCCCCTTTTCTCTTATTTAGAAATTCTGAATCATCAGATTGGAAAGGAGTTAGAGGCCAGTTGCAAAGAGCAGGTGAGGAGAGGATTGTCCGGAGGATTAACAGAGGCCTTTGGGATTAACAGAGGCCGGTGGTCCTCCCAGTACATTCTCCAGACAGGTGAACACATGGTCAGGATATAGGAGTCTCTGCAGCCATCTGGCAGAAAACCAAACAAACCTCAGTTACTTTGTTACTTTGTCCTTCAACCTAGTGTTGCTGGACAGACATTCCATTGTCATTCCTTTGCTAGGTGTAGTCTGAGCCTATACCGACAGGAATGCCTCCTCCTGTGAGAGCAATGTGCTCCTGTCTCACTGGTGTTCAGATGGGATTCCAATTGCTCCAAGCATTTCCTCTAGATTTGAATCTGTTTCTCAGATAGCTGCGTTTGTCTAGCTAGGTATACTGCAGCTTCCTGTCTGGTACCTGAGATCCCGCGTTAAGTTCTGTCCAGACATAAGGGATGGTGAACTTCACTCTGCTATCCTTAGCAGAGAGGCAGCAGTGGAAACTGTTGCAGTGAGCGGCTTCTGGCCAAGATTCATGTCACTTGGGCCAGATGAAATTTTAAAAGGTTTCAAGAGAAGCAGCCCATGTTCTTAACGAGGAGTGTTTATTTATACAATGCCTTATTCCAAGAAATGAAACCTACTAGGAAATTACAGCAGCAGTAAAGTATGTGGCGACATTCAAATGCACAGAGCAGCTTCGACTTTCTGAGGCTCTTCGTCACTTTTACAACCTTCCTGGATTTTTTTCCCCATATCCAGGTGTGCAAAGGACCTTGAGCACCAGTAAGCTGACTCTTCCCAAGCGTGTAGAGAACTCTAAAGGGTTAGATAATGATTTCACAGATTCTCAGTTCGTCCCACAGTCATGTGACCATACTTGTATTTCCTTTATTTATTTATTTTATTTTATTTTATTTTATTTTATTTTATTTTATTTTTGGTTTTTTCGAGACAGGGTTTCTCTGTGTAGTCCTGGCTGTCCTGGAACTCACTCTGTAGACCAGGCTGGCCTCGAACTCAGAAGTCCACCTGCCTCTGCCTCCCAAGTGCTGGGATTAAAGGCGTGCGCCACCACCGCCCGGCCTTGTATTTCCTTTAAATAGCCACACCTGACAATGTAATTATCTTTTCTAATTACCTTAATATTTTCTCCTATACCAAACTGCTTGCCTGGTTTAAGAGGAAATATTTGTCACCCGATGGACTCTATATATCTCTGATCTCCTCACCATCTCTCCATAAGCTAAATAAATATCTTATCCTAAATGTCAGTTGGACAGAGCAAACGTAGTGTGACATGGCATATAATTTGAAGCGGTACCTGTGCAACATTAAAATAATCACACATTATGAAGTGTAGGGGCTGATTTGAAGGTCAGTATCAAGATACTGCTTCCACTGAACAGCCAAGAGTATCTACTCAGCTTAGTAGTTGTGATAGATCATGGTACAAGTGTGTACATCTCTCTCTCTCTCTCTCTCTCTCTCTCTCTCTCTCCCCCCCCCCCCCCCGGGGGGGGGGGGGTGTGTGTGTGTGTGTGTGTGTGTGTGTGTGTGTGTGGTGGTGGTGGTGGTAGTGGTGGTGGTTCATCATCATGGTCAACTTAACTGTATTTAGAATTGCCTAGAAGATTCACTTTTAGAGTATTAATGAGGACATTTCCAGAGAGGTTTAACTGAGGTAAGAAGACTCCCCTGAGTATAAGCAGCATGGTCTCATGGGCTAAGGTTCCAGATCAGATTAAAAAAAAAATGAGAGAGAGCATAAGCTAAAAACCAACATTCCCCTCTTTCTCTGCTTCTTGACTGCTACTGAGACAGGACCAGCTGCCTCATGCTTCTGCTACTGTGTCTTCCCCACCATGGTGGACTGAATTCTCAGTGAGCCTAAGTGAGCTAACCCTTCCTGAAGTTGCTCTGTCAGGCATTATGTCACAGCAGTGAGGAAAGTAACTAACACAGGAAAAGAATTTATAATTCCGCTGTCTGGAAGACTCTCCTAGAAGATATTGCTCCCCTGGCCTTTGTCTTTGTACCTGTACGATCTAGAAAAGATGTGATTGGTTAGAAAAGATGTGATTGGTTAGGAATGTGTACTTGAACAATTATAAGCCTCTAGCAAAATTTCTCATTATCATGGAGATTTATGCTGTGGTTTTTTTTTTCCTGGACTTTTAAAGCAAATTTTAGAGGCCAGGGTAAATCACAACAGATTATACCCAAAATCCTTTACATTAAAGACTATCAAATGAATGTTTTCATAAGGCCTGCTTTGTATCTGGAAAATTGAAAGTCATTGGCTAGGATGAATTCTGAATTTGTCACAAGACATAGAAGCCATTATAAAGCCAGCCTAGTGAAGCAGTTTGGTATATAGGTTGCCTTGGAACTATGTAGACACACTCAAATCTTGTTCTTCATTTATCTCTGGGACTTTATGCAAATTTGCTAACTTATTTTAGTCTTGTTTCTTTCTTCCTTCTCTTCCTCCCCCTCCATCTTTTTAATATGTGGGTGGTTTTGCTCTGCACATATATCTATACCACTTTCGAACCTCATGCCTATAGAGGTCAGAAAAGTGTATCAGATACCCTGGAACTGGAGTTACAAACAGTTGTGAGGTGTCATGTGGGTGCTGGGAATTGAACCCAGCTCCTCTAAAAAAGCAGCCAGTGCTCTCAACTGCCAAGGCATCTCCACAGCCCCTCCTTCTCATTTCTTAATTCATGAAAAGGCATCAACAATATTTGCAGGGCTGTTACGAAGGTTGCCTATTTAAATCAGAGCTCCTATAAAATGGATAGGTAAAAGCAGGGGGCAAAAAATATATCGATTCCCAGTTCTGTCCATAGTCATATGTCCATAGACTAATGGTTCCTGTAAATTATCTCCATCCAACAACATAGTTATCTTTTCTAATTTCATTTTCTTCCATACCAAACTACTTACTTATTTTTGAAAGATAAATATTTTATCTTTTTTAATGGAAGGATGGTAGTTAGGGAGATAAATAGAAGGGGCTGGACAGGTAGAGGGAAAAGATTGACACGATAGATAGATAGATAGATAGATAGATAGATAGATAGATAGATAGATAGGCTTCTCTTTCCATGCATCTTGGACCATTTGTCAACATCAGAGAGTATACTTATACAAATCTAGATTGTATATTACAATCACCCAGTGTAGCCCTCTCGATAGAATTAAAGACATAAAAACATGGCGTATACAAGGCTACTACAATGTAATATGACTCATTCTTACAGGAAACTTATGTAAGTACAGTCTAATGACTAAAGAACAGAGAAAGCTGGGGATAATCCAGCTCGGATGAAGTGGAGACAGAAAGCCAGCCTGGACTACACAGTGATCAGGAGCCACTTAGGGAAACCACACAATTCAAGGAGAAGGAGGAGCAGAAGGAAGAGGAGGAAGAGGAGGAGGACGAGGAGGAGGAGGAGGAACCGTTATGATTATTGATCCTTATTTTCAACCTGACTGATTCTACATTCAACTAAGCTACAGTCCTCTAGGTGGGCCTGTGAGCTGGGCCTTTTAGGAAGGAGCTAATTGAGGGGAGAAGACCCTCCAAAGAGTCTTCACCTTGGCTGCACCTTCCTCAGTAGCTGAGCTATAAGGAGGTCTGAGAACTAAGGAATATTGCCCACTTGCATGCCTTCTCTTCTTGCTTATGAGTGCATCTACTCTGATGATGATGCTCTAGCCCTTTGCTGAGAGTCCCGCTTCTCCCGTCTTCCGATGTGGCCTAAAGACCAGAGACTTTCCAGGAATCTTCCAGGCCTTCACCACCAGTATGGCACTGCTGAGTGTCTGGCTTTGTAGACTCAGACGCTCCAGCATGCAGATGAGCATTGTTTGACTTTCTAGCACATATCAATTTTAAGTAATCTAGTAAGCCCTATTTATTAGATATATATGTGTGTGTGTGTGTGCATATATAATTTGTAACACACGTGTCTACTGGTTCTGCTCCTCTAGAGAATTCTGCCAAATACAATCAACAATATAATCATTAGTGGGATACATTATTGCACATGTTGTGAAGCACAGCAAGTGTGTCACACCAGCATCACCATGAATCACTGAGTAGTGCATTCTGCTATGAGGTTACACTGATGCTACACGGTAGAGATTTTACAGTCCGTATTATGGAAGTACAGTCCGTATTATGGGATTTGGTTTATGCAGTCTATCCCTGATTGAAATATTGTGATGTAACTCATATCTGCAGGTAGAGAGTGGCATAATAAGTGTATGAATGAAGAACAAATGAGTGGATGGATAAATAAGATAGAAGGATAAGAAAGCTGGGTGGTTGACTGATACGTGATGCTATATACATAGGTAAATAAATACACAGAAACTTAGATATTCAGATATTCTAGGAGCAAATGTGGGTTTATTCCATAGAAAGTCTTCTATGGAGCCAATTATCCAATTATGCAAATGATCAAATAACCCGGTCTAAAGGCTGCAGAGATGCTAAGTGGTTAGGAGCACTTGCTGCTCTTTCAGGGAAGCCAGGTTCTGCTCCCAGCACCCCACATTGGGCTGCTAACAACCACCTAGAATTCCAGATCCTAAGGATCCAATGTCCTCTTCTGGCCCCTATGGATACACACCCACATGTGACACATACACACACACAACTTTTAAAATATTTTAAAAATAACCAACCCTCAGTATCTTGTACTATAAATCATTGTGGATCACCAGACCTAATTTGATCTTTATTTTACCTAAGCACCCATTCATCATTTTTTTTCTTATTGTTCTTCACTATATCTTGCCTTGTCCACAATCCAGTAAACACTAAGGAGATAATATTTGGAGGAGACAATAGGTTTTATTCCTTTATTTGCTGCCCAGTGTCACCATGTCACTCACCCCCTTGACTCACTATTAAGTAATGATGAGTGGTATTTGTCTAACTTGTTGGGATGATGGTAAAGATAAATTAGGTAATTTTGGGACAAGGCTACGGGCTCCTTCCAATGAAAGATATTTGTTTTATGACATTACTGTTATCAACTAACCTTCAGCCCATTACCATGGCTTGTTCAAGACTATACTCTCCTACTCCCTCCCTGTAGCCCCTTGTTTATCATGAAACCAAACTCTACCTGCTTTTGCTCTGACCAGTGAAGAAAGAGTAGCCACATGTAGGGTGTGGCACTGAATAATTTGGAGCAAATCTGTTGATCTTTTATCAGTTTCACGGAGTCATATGGTGAAGGTTATGTAAAGAATTTTGGCTTTAAGAAGATGGCTGCGGGTAGTAGCAGGAGCGTTGAGAAGAGCGGCTCGAAAAGCCAGGCGAACTCTGGCTTCCTGGGGCTGCGACCCACCTCAGTGGATCCCTCTCAGAGGCAGCGGCGGCAGGGTCCCAAAAACAAGAAGCGCGGCTGGAGGAGGCTCACTGAGGAGCCCCTGAGGATAGAGGTAGACCAGTTCCTGGAAGACGTATGGCTACAAGAGCGCATGACCGGTGACTTGTTGGTAGAGGCCCCAAACGAAAAGCTCTTCTTCGTGGACACTGGATTCAAGAGAAAAGAACCAAGCAAGAAGAGGACCTGGATCCAGAAGAAGTCACAGCGTCTTCAGAAACCCCTACGGGTTGACCTTGCCCTTGAGAATCATTCTAAGATCCCCGTTCCCAAAGACATCCTTGCACACCAGATCCCCAATGCCAAGAAGCTCAGGCGAAAGGAGGAGCTATGGGAGAAACTGGCAAAGCAGGGTGAGCTGTCCAGGGATGTGCGCAAGGCCCAGGCCCGGCTTCTTAGCCCTCCTGCACCAAAGGCCAAACCTGGGCCCCAGGATATCATTGAGCGGTCCTTCTATGACCTCTGGAACCCAAACAACCCTCTGGACAAGCCTTTGATTGGTCAGGATACATTCTTTCTGGAGCAGACCAAGAAGAAAGGTGTGAGGCGACCACCACGCCTTCACATCAAGCCTTCCCAGCTGCCTACAGTAGAGGTGATTCCTGCGAGAGCCTCCTACAACCCAACCTTTGAAGACACCAGGCCCTGCTTCGAGAGGCTCATGAGGTGGAGCTGCAGCGTGAGAAAGAGGCAGAAAAGCTGGCAAGACAGCTGGCCCTGCCCACCTCAGAGCAAGCCGCCACCCAGGAGTCCGTGTTCCGGGAGATGTGTGAGGGCCTGCTGGAGGAGTCTGACGGTGAGGGTGAGGATGAGCCAGGCTGTGCTGGGCAGCCAGATGCTGATGATGGGGCCACCGAGACCTCACCCACCAGTGCTGCTGGTCCTGAGAAGAGGATGGAGAAGAAGACAGAGCAGCGGCGGCGGCGGGAGAAGGCTGCTCGCAAACTGTGGCTGCAGCAGGCTGCACTGAGGGTAGCTCGGCTTCAGCACCAAGAACTCTTCAGGCTCCGTGGGATCAAGGACCAGGTGGCCCGGAGGTTGGCAGAACTGGCACGCCGGAGGGAGCAGCGGCGCATACGGCAACTGGTAGAGGCTGACAATCCTCGAAGGCTGGGACGGCTCAAGTACCAGGCCCCTGACATTGATGTGCAACTCAGCTCTGAGCTGTCTGGCTCACTCAGGACACTGAAGCCGGAAGGTAACGTTCTCCGAGACAGGTTCAAGAGCTTCCAGAAGAGAAATATGATTGAGCCCTGGGAATGAGCCAAGTTCAAGCGCAAATACAAAGTGAAGCTGGTGGAGAAACGGGCCTTCCGTGAGATTCAGTTGTAGCTGTGCAGATGTTGGAGCCCTGCCTGTCAATAAAGTGCTGTAACCAACCAACCAAAAAAACAAAAACAAACAAACAAAAAAAAAACAAAAAACAAAACAAAAAAAACCAGAATTTTGGAGGGTGAACTAAACAAATTAGATGACATCTAAACCTCCAAATTTACAATCTCCCAATCATGTTTAAAATCATGGCTGAATTGGCCCAGTCAGTAAAGCGTTTGAGCCGGAGCTGTATCCCCCAAACCCTCGTGACAATGTCAAACATGATATGTTCTTGTAATCCCAGTGCTGGAGAGGCAGAGACAGAGGCTCCTTGGAGTTCCCTGGCCAGCCATTCTAATCTAATTAGTAAACTTTAAGCCTATGAAAAACCCTGTCTCAAAGAAAGCGAATGGCTTTTCTAAGGTAACGCCAGATATTGTCCTTTAACCTCCACACATACACACATATATGCATGGGCACCTATACACATACATAGGAACACTCACATTAAATAAGTAACTATGTGCTAGCGAGATAGCACAGTCAGTACATGTCTCAGACTCCAGATCGTCGGTTTTATGCCAACAGAGATCATAGTAACCCTATCCTAGTGCAAGACCATGAGTGGTGAATTCTTTCCAACCCAAATGCCAGTTTTTAGGAGTGTTTGCTAAGCATCTAGGAAGCTCTTACATGTTCAGAAAAACCTTGACTATTTTCTCTCAAAGCTATTCTACAATTCCTTCCATGTCTGGACCAATTGGAGCATGTCCAGGAAATGAAAGCTAAGTATAACCTCCAAAGGAGGGGGGGGCGGAGAGAGATTAAAGAGGGGAAGAGGAGAGTGAGGAAGAGGTGAGAGAGGGAGGAGGAAGAGTGCATCTAATCTGATATGTGTGTGTATATGTGTATGCATGAACCATATATATTACATATATGTGTGTGTGCATCCTTTATGTGTGTATCCTTTGTGTACGTGTGCATGCATGTGTGTGTGTGTGTGTGTGTGTGTGGTAGCTGACACCTTTTTACCATTAGAATCTTATGCTCATAGTTCATCTTTCTTTTTGTATTGCTTGAAAATTTTGTACATGCCTAAAATGTGTTTTTTATCAAGGCCACCTTCCAGTCTCTCTGCCTCGTTTTCTCCCCCATTCCCACCACCAGTCTCTCCCAAATTCCCCTAATGACTACACAGACAAAGATTCTCAACAAAATACTTGTAAGCTGAATTCAGGAATACATCAAAAAGATTATCTGCCATGATCAAGTTGGCTTCATCCAAAGATACAGGGATGGTTTAACAGACATAAATAAAAAAAAAATGTAATCTACCACTTAGACTCTTGGATAGAGACTACATGATCATCACGTTAGACACAAAAGAGGGTCTTCAACAAAATCCATAATCCATTCATGATAAAACTTCTGGAGATCCTAAGAGTACAAATCTCAAAATAATAAAGACTAACACAGCAAAGGCCACAGCCAACATCGTTCTAAGAAAGGAGAAAACCTCAAAGTTTTTTCCACGAAAATCATGAACAAAACAAGATGTCTACTCTTCCTGCCACCACCACCCCCACCCCCACTCAATATAATGGCTGCAGTCTCCGCTGAGGCAATAGAACAGGCGAAGGTGATAAAGGAGATGCAGATAGGAAAGGAAGACGTCAAAGTATTGTTATTTGCAGATGGTATGACTTTATATATAAAAGGCCCCAATGACTCCACCAGAAAAACTCTATAGCTAATAAATACACTCAGCAAACCAGTAAAATAGAATACCAAGTTAACCCACAAAAAAGAGTAGCCTTCCTATATACCAACAACAAACATACAGAGAAAGAAATCAAATAAGCAATTCCATTCATATTAACCCAAATTAAAAAAAAAAAACCACCTTGGAATAAATCTAACCAAGGAAGTGAAAGATTTGTGCAATGAATTTTTGAACACACTAAAGAAAGAAGTTGAAGATACCAGAAGATGGAAACGCCACCTGCGCTCATCTCATTTGAAGGGATTTTAGTTAGTTCTTTTAGTTGCTGCCGTAAAATCTTCAGTCAGGTGGATAGACAAAACATGGAGGTTACTATACAAATACAAGTGAAGAGACTATGAAATGCCTTCTAGGTGTGCTGTAGGCCTAGCTGCTGTCCCCACCCCTGGGCATCACAATCACTTGGTTTTGTTTTTCTCTCTGTCTTCTATTCAGCACCCTCATGCAAAGAAGACCAGAGAAGTTGAATTTTGTAAGCCCTCACGTGGACTCAGTGGTAATAGCTTCCTGTTCCCCAAAACACTGACTGTCTACAGGGTCCACATGACTGCCAGGATGTCATTAATGCCCGCCCTGTGCTCTTGGTCTCCAGAAGATATTTATATTTAGACATCAGAAGACTTTTATATTTAGGCACCGACATCGTCCAAATGCCCACAGACTTTAGTTAAAAAGGAAAAACAAGCTAATTTGCTGGAACGGAAGGCTGACCTGCAGATCTGGTGTGGGCTTGTCTCGTTTCTTTGGACTATATTTTTGTTGTTGTTTTTCTTCATTGGTGTACAGCCTCTGCTTGAGCAATCTCATGTGTTCCCGAGGCTTCCATGACGCCATCTGTCATCTCATATCCCCTCCCTGGGATGTCCTTCTAAACTCCAGGCTTGTATCCGCAACTTCCCATTTGACATCTGTCCTCAAATCTGTCACAATCATCTCAAAGACACCATGTCTCAGATTGAACATTTGAACTCTGCTGCTTGTTTTCCCACAACTCCCAGCATTTGCCTCTGCAATTAGTGGCAATTTTATTTTCATGTATGTATTTACACAAGGTCTAACGGATCCCAAGCTGGCCTCAAACTGAGAATGACCTTAAACTCCAGATTCTCCTGATGTCACCTTTCTACCACTGAGATTACAGGTGTGCACTTCTACACTCAGGATACATGGTGCCATGCTGTCAAACCCTGGACCTCCCTCACACTACGCAAGCACGCTACCATCCAGGCTACGACTCAGTCCAATCAGTGGTAGCTGTTATAAAATTTTCTTTAATAGATAGATCGATATGATAGGTAGATAGATATGATAGGTAGACATGATAGGTAGATAGATATGATAGGTAGATAGATGTGATAGGTAGACAGATATGATAGGTAGACATGATAGGTAGATTGATATGATAGGTAGGTTGATGGATGATGTGTAGATACCTAGATAATAGGTAGATATGTAATAGATAAGTAGAAATTAGATGATAGATAATGGAAAGACGGATAATAGAACAAATTACAAAATAGTACAGTACCTTCTAATGTTCACCACTATTAATGATTTTATGTGTGTGGTAATGTGTTTATACATGTCTGTATGTGTGTGTAGGCATGGAATGCATGTGTACATGTGTGCACTTGAATCTGGAGTCTAGAGGTAGACGTTCAGTGTATTTTTCTGTTTATTCTTTGAGACAGAGTCTCTGACTGAAGCTAAAGCTCACCAATTCAGCTACTCTAGCTGACTAGGAATCTTCAAGGATCTGTCTGCAGCCTGCCTCCTCACTCCTCAATGCTAGGGGTTACAGAGGAGTATGATCATAACTAGCAATTCCACAGATACTGGGGAATCCAAATTCAGATCCTTTTGCTTATATGGTAATCACTTCACCAACTGTATCATCTCCCCAGCTCCCAATACGCAATGATTTTTAAAGCAACCTCAGAAATACTTCCAAATGTTATTTGGCTATACTAGCATTTGCAAGAGAATAGCAGCACAGAAAACTTAATAGCCATTGGGTCTAGTGCAGGCTTAAGAACCTGGTTACTCTGCGGGACAAGCCTGACTGCATAGGGGTTGATGTCAAAAGTATCCCTCTCCAGGAAAAAGACATCGGGACTGGTATGGCCCTCATGTCTCACTGGACTACGACAGGGGGACCGGAGCCATTACAAGGTCCCCTTCAATTACTGTAGGTCAGGCCTCTATCCCCGCCTTCGCAAGATTAGAATCACCACAGCCCTTCTATACTTAGAGAAGGGAGGAGATGTCAGGGACATCCCTGCCTACACACTGAAGGCCTAAAATCAGCCATAGGCCTAAAATCAGCAATAGGCCTATCATACATGTATACTAACACCAAGTCTTGGGTCTCTGTAGAAAAATGTTGAAACAGATGGCTATAAGCTATTGTAAACAGGTAGCTTTCATGGAAAATTACCAGCCTGAGTAGTCATAGACCTTGTAAATAGGTAGCCTTGGCAGACAATACCAACTTAGATAAGGACAAGTGAATCATAGGCAGAGTCATAGTGATCTGTCCCCTGAACCTTCACCCAGCTGATACCCTGTTCTGAAAGATATCTGTATTCCCCCTGAACACCCATGCCCCAGTGTCATCCCCTTCCCCACGTCCTGCCTTTCTGTGTTTATAACCCCTGTGTGAATGAATTACAATTTGAAAAAAATAAATAAATTATTTTAAAAAAAAAGAACCTGGTTACTCTTGTTCCAACTCCTTTGAGCACTGGCCACCACAGAGAAGTTAGTCACGTGGTCCACAACAGCCAAAGAAAAGAGGCATCAGCCAAGTTTACCCATCTCCTACGGCTGTGCACCTCACTAGACTCCGTACCTTACAATTTCCAAGATTGTTTCTTCAGTTTCATCCTCTTGGCATATGTCTTGGTCCATCCAGTTGGGTTGTTATGTCAAAATTGCCATAGACCAATAACTTAACCAGTAGTCTTTTATTTCCCAGAGCTCTATAGGCTGGGGATCCTATGACAACAACAGATCATGTGGTGAAGACCTTCCTCCTAGGTTACAGAGAGAGATCATCTTCAAGGAGGAGTAAGCATATCTGACTCATATCTGACCCATAGGAGGGTGTCTTCATCAACAGCAGTGGTGTTCAATCTTACTGATATATAAGAATTATCTATTTAAAAATTACCAGCTTGAAAACAATATCCAGTTCTTGATTGGAGCATGGTCTGAACATGTGTGTATGTATGTATCTATGTATGTATATACAGCACATATATATGTATATACATATATATGCATATACACACATACACATGATATACACACATATACACACACATACACACACACATATATACATCTCGCCTATTCACAAGGGTTTTGTTGTTATTTTGAGGCAGGATCTCATGTATACCAGGCTGGCCTTGAACTCCTAATCTTTCTGCCTCTACTCCCAAGAGCTTGAGCTACAAATGTGCACACCTAACTTACATAGTAGTAGGACAATGAACCCAGGGCTTCTTGCACTCTAGGCAAGCATTCTACCAACCAAGCTATAACTCCAGTCCAGCAAGGTTTTAACAAATGTTAACAGTTACATCTGTAAGTCTCACTGAAACAGAACTTTAAGGGTCTTCCATTATAGGAACAAAAGGAAAAGTGGGGTTTGAGGTAACTCTTCAGATCCTTGAGGTTTCCACAATGATCAGCTTTCTCCTCTACCTGGGTGCACAACTGTGGTGAACTCTCTAGACATCAGAGAGGGAGGAAGGGAACAGAAATAGAGGAGGCAAAAGCAGAAGGAAGCAGGAGGCTAGTTCCCTGGCTTTGCCACTGCTGTACCACTGGGCAGGAACTCAGGAGCCAGAACATGGACATATCACCTAGCTGAAACTTGACAAACCCTGTCCTGCAGAGAGCTATCTCTGAGAATTTCAACATGTGCTGACACATACGATATCTAAACATCTAGATATCACGGATGTCTTGTGAGTTCTTCTTTTCCTGGTGACTTTTTATAACATTAGGGAAACCAGAAAAAGACATTTATCTGCTATAATGCCTTTAGAGAAAAGTTAAAAGTAAAATGAAATTTTCCAAGTTTCTTATATTTTACTCTGGAATAAGAAAAGCTATCTTACTATATCTGCAGGGGTTCTAAGCACATGCAAACCATTGGCTGAACTTTTTTTTTAACTTTGAGGTATTTAATAGTGTTTATCAATATGAATGCACGCATTCACTTATATTTTCTATATATGTAGCGCAAAGCCTGTTTTGCTGGGGTCAAATTAATGCATCCCCAAAATAGATTCAAAATAAAATAAGCTTATCAAATTTTGCCACAGTTGCCCCTCCATTGGTTTGGAAGGATTTGTTTCCTAGGAATGTTTTCCTCCATCTTCTGTTTTTTGTGCATCTGAGGTTGGTTTTAGCTGAACAGGCATGTGGGAATGTCTGTAAAACTTCTGCCCAGCATGGAGGTCTTTGTCTGGCCCTCTGGCATGAGGGAGCTCGGGCAGCACATTCTCGGTGAAAAGCTCCTTTCACAGAGAAAGTGCATTCAAGGAGAAAATCAAGCTTGAATCGCTGTGTCTGAGGGCAAGTTTGAAAGACAAATGGAGGGACCGGATTCCATGGGAAAGGAAAGGAGGAAAGAAAGGGGCCGGGTGACTTGCCAGAGAAGAGCTGGCTGCCTGCAAGGGAGAGTTTTCTCAATGCTACCAGGAACCTTGGAAGCAATATACTTTTCTCCACTGGGAGAGACCGGGGCAAAAGGGCAATGCAATGACTGGAAATGCTTTTCTCTGCTGGGGGTCCACCAAGAAAGCATTCAAAGGCTTGGCAGGAAAGCCCCTTTCTCCTTAGGGAAGCAACTGTAAGGTCTGGAAAAAGACCACACCAAAAGCATAAGCATAGAGATGTCCTTGATCAAGAATCCCTAGAACTCTACAAAGCCCCTGAGTGAACTCCTGGGGGGTCAGCCAGCACCCCAAACTAACACCGATGCTGAGTTCTGGTCACATTCAGAAGAGCTGCATTAAAACACTGGCTTGGTCATAGTTAGAAGACATCATTGTTCTGTGTGTATATTGTTTTCTTCACTAATGCAGGTAGACCTGAAGGTACCCAGTACATTTTTGAGACACTCTTTCATGATATTTGAGACACTTAATCTTTCCTGCTATTTGGAAATATCTACTCTGTGTTAAGAAGGGGATATGGTACCTAGTCTTGTGGGACAACCTTTTAATCCCAGAGTTTGGGAGAAGAGGCAGGCAGATCTCTAAAAGTTTGAGGCCAGCCTGTTCTACATAGCAAGTTCTGAGCCAGAAAAAAACTACATAGTAAGAGCTTATCTAAAAGAAGGAGGGGGAGGAAAGTGGGAGGGGAAGGAGGAAGAGAAGAAAGAAAAAGTAGGATGGGAGGCAGGGAGGGGGAGAAGGAGGAAGGGAGGCAAGGAGGAAAAGAAAAGTAGACATAATAAGGGAACATACTTTTTAAGTACCCTATTGTTCCAATCCAGATGGAACCTTGCCCTTCAGACATGGAGAGCCCCCGATGTCTCTTGGGCAGGACACGCTGCATCTGTGCTCTGCTTTGAGGCAAAGACTTGGTGGCAACATGATTAGAGTGAGCTGAGATTAAACCACACCTCATAGGTCTGCTCTTTTCTTCACTTTTCTCGGCACAGAGTAGGTGGACAAGACCTTACTTTATAATGCCAAGTTCTTCCAACTACTAAAAAACCAATGTTCCTGGGTGTATAGTGGCTGAGCTTCAGTGTCCGGCTGAGAGAGCCGGTCCTTCCAGATAAGTTCCTGTGCACAACCTGAGCTAAACATCAAAGCATATAGAATCCCAGCACTTGAGAAGTTAAAACAGAAGGATTGAATGTTTGAGGGTAGCCTGGGCTACATATTGGACTCTCTCAAAGGACAAGTAGCAAGAGAGCAGAGAATGCAAAATAATGCATCCTCGTCTGAGTTTTTATTTTGTTTTGTTGTTGTTGTTGCTGTTGTTAATGCATTCAAATGGTCATTTCTAGAATGGGATTGTTAAACTTGGCATCTTAGGTGTTGGGATTCAATGAGACAGGCTGTATTCTCCTAAATGGTTAAACAAAAGCAAAGTCCTGATTGTTCTGTACTGGCATTTTAGCTACTATTAGAGTCTATATAGAGACTGGGTAATTCTTTTTTTTTTTTTAAAGATTTATTTATTTTATTTATGAATACACTGTAGCTGTCTTCAGACACACCAGAAGAGGGCATCGAATCTCATTACAGATGGTTGTGAGCCACCATGTGGTTGCTGGGATTTGAACTCAGGACCTCTGGAAGAGCAGTCAGTGCACTTAACCACTGAGCCATCTCTCCAGCCCCCAGAGACTGGGTAATTCTTAAACGTCCAAGTGTGGTAAAAGCAGATTTTGAGGCTGGGGAGATGGCTCAGCTGGTAAAGTGTTCACCTTGCAACCATAAACATCAAAATGCATTTTTTAAAAAAGTCAAGTGTAACGATGAGCTCTTATAATTTCAGGGCAAAGGAAGAAGAAATAGGAAGGTCCTGGGGCTCACTGGCTGCCCAACCTAAAAGACTGTCTTAGATTACAGCCAAGGGTCTACATCTAGTGTTTAATGTCTATGTTGTAGACAATGCCTGTTCTCCACTGCACCATATGTAAGCTTTCTCAGGGATGTAGTGATAACTGTACCCAGTGAAAAGCCAAGCCAGCAAATTAGCCCACCTTAATCATAATGAATAGAAAACCAACATGTTGAGTGCGGTGCCATTGAGCAACCTCTGAACAGTGGACTCCAGAACAAGGTCATTGTGTCTGTAGTGAATACCAAAGGGTTCAGAGAAAGAATTATCTAAGTCCAATTATATTTGACCTTTGTAGATCTATTGGGAGGTATACACCTTCCACAGCACAAGATGAGGAGTCAGAAGACACCATTCAGGCATCAGCTCTCTCCTTCTACCCTGTAGCTTCTATGAAGTAAGTTCAGATGCCTTTATCCACTGAGCCATCTTGCCAGCCCCCCTATTCACATGTCAACAATAACCACTGATTTATGTGTACAATTATTCTTTATTTTTATGTGGAAGGGTCAGATTCAGTTTTGCTGGCGAACATTGATCAATCTGTAAGAAGAGAGAAGAAGGCCAAAGGAAAGTTTATACCAGGTTTCAAAGAACTACGAGATCACAGTGTGCTCCATTCAGGGTATTGTCACTCGTTCATTTTTCTTTGTAGGTGTCTATAGAGTATCTACTGCCTGCAAAACTTCTAGGTTCAGGGAACCTAGCAGTGATAATGACTGACTTGGTGAGCACCTGAGGAGCTTATGATCTAGTTGTAAGGACTATCTGTAAACAAGCAAATAAAAACCACACTGATAATGGGCTTCTTTAAAACAGTGATTCTCAACCATAGGGGGATGTAAGGGGTCAACTGATCACAAGCGTCCTCTAAGACAGATATTTACAATGCAATTCATAACACTATCAAAATTACAGTTATGAAGGAGCAACAAAAATAATTTTATGGTTGGGAGTCACCACAACATGAGGAATTGTGTTAAAGGATTGCAGCATTAGGAAGGTTGAGAACCGCTGCTCTGAAGGTTGGGCAAGGTGCAGCAGAGAAGAATGTTCTAAAACACCGGTTAGATGAGGTGCACAGAAAGGCAAGACTCAAGAGATAACATCCAAGGATGAGGAAGTTTGGCCCTAAGAAGAGCTCAAAGACTAATGCAGGCAAAAGACAAAGCAGGGTGATGAGACATCAAGACTCAAAGGAGTAGACAAGTTCTAAGATCTGCAAAGGCGTCAGCATCCCCGCAGCACCATGAATCAAAGAGGCCAGGTGCTAGAATTGTCAGAGAGGGAAGAAAAGCAACAGACCATGCCAGACTGTGAAACTCCATAGAGCCATGGCAAGGGGACACTGTGCCCCACTTGATCAAATACCACCTGGGCCTCTTGATAAAGAATGGACCGAAGGACCTCAGAGGGGTCGTTGACAATCCAATGTAAAAAGCCAGCTGAGAAAATAATGTCTGTCCTAGAAGCAAAGGTGGTGTAGATGAAGTGAGGCAGGTGGACATGAGGTTCAGTTGGATGTCTCCAAAGATGGAACAAGGTTTGGTGGTAGCCTGCCTGAAAGGTGTCTGGAAAAGAGAAAAGGAGAGAGAGAGAGAGAGAGAGAGAGAGAGAGAGAGAGAGAGAGAGAGAGAG
>NW_021604639.1:11908466-11909424 GCF_004785775.1 Grammomys surdaster | reverse complement strand
GAGAGAGAGAGAGAGAGAGAGAGAGAGAGAGAGAGAGAGAGAGAGAGCACATCAGAATCATCACACATGGAATTATTTTGGCTAGGGTTAACTTAAAGTAGAGATGACTAGCAGAAAGGACAGAAAGACAAGGAATGGATTAGGTGAGGCCTACGAGACAGAGAGAACATTCCTCAACCTCAAAAGACCTTTTGCTTTCTTAGGAGAAACAGAGGAAGACAGGGGGTCTGGAAGTCACCTTGAGTCAGGAAGACTCTCACCTTATTGTTCATCCTGAGAAATTCCAGGGCTAAACAACTGTCTCAAGGCCATCTCCCAGCCCTGAGGTGGGTTTTGGGAAGGTGAGTAGGTCAGATTTAGATCTGCAGGTACAGAATGACTTCAATCTTGTGTGACTTAGGGAACTGGAATCAGCAGTAGACAGACAGACTAGATAACTGTATCTCATTCCCACATACTGATTGTTCAAACATGGGGCCCAAAGCCAGCCATTTAAATAAACAGACTTTTCTAGAGGCCTCTGGCAATTTGATTTCCCACTCTAAAGGCCACAGAAAACCAGCCTCCCTCTCCTATATGGAAGAAATGGATGCTGGTATCCAGCTTGCTTCCTCCTTTGTACTCAGCCCAGGACCTTAGCCCGGGGAATGACATCATCCACAGTGGGAGTGCATCTTCTCAGCTAATCAACCCAATCTAGATCCCCCTCATGGTCAGACCTAGAGACATATTTCAAAGGTGACCCTGAATCTTCTCTGGCTAACAATCAAAGTCAACTCTCACAGTGCTTAAAAATATCTGACTGCCAAGGACCAGCCTCGGCTTGGAGAGGGGTCCTGAGACCAGCAAAACAGAAGATTTCATGTCAAATCTATGTTCTGCTGGAGACAGCTTTCCAAACTGCTTTATCTCTGTTCTGCTTTCTCTGGAGATCTCCAGACTGCCTCCTCCCTCTCCC
>NW_021604639.1:11843410-11905910 GCF_004785775.1 Grammomys surdaster | reverse complement strand
GTGCCATCACAGTTCAGGATGCCGGCGAATGCTGCCTGAAGCACCTCAGCTCAGATTCTGACTATTGTGTGCTACAAATTGTAGTGGTTTTACATACACACATGGTTTTCTGCTTTTATAGAAATACAACCGTTCAATTGTTTCATTAACATAAAAACTGTAAATATTTTCCTGTTGTCATCCTTTGGCATTTAAGTATCAAATTAGTATATGTATATGTGTAGAATGTATTGTATTAAAATGTTTATTTTCTTTTTTTATTAAAGATTTATTTTTAACTATGGGCACATATGGCTGTGTACGGATATGGATGCAGTGCCTGCAGAGGCCAAAAGAGGGCGTTGGATCTCCTGGAGCTGGACTTACAGGAGTTTCTAAGCCCTCTGACTTGGTTACTGGAAACTGAACTCAGGTTCTATCCAAGTGTTCTTAGCCACTGAGCTATATCTCAAGCCCCCAAACGTTTTCAAAATTATTGTTTGAGTTGCTGATTTGAGCATTTGGATTTTTCTAATCGCTAAATGGATTTGGCTTGGGGACAGACTTTCCAGCAGTTTCTAAGATGCTACTAAATACGTTGCCATCTTGAAACTACACATCTGTGAAAAGTGGCATTCTCTGTGTCTGTGCTTATAAAGCCAAGATACCCATTAAAGATTAAAAGTGATTTGGCAGCACAGGCAGGTGAACCTCTGTGAGTCTGAGGCCAGCCTGGTCTACAGAGTAAAATTTCAGGGTGGGGGTCGGGGGGAGGATACCCACTGACGCTGAAAGTGTTATGATGATGTTGGGTCCTGCAATATTCAATACTCAGCAGATATTTAACGTTCCATCCATAATAAGCAAACACATCTGTCTTGTTAGTGTCCAGTCATATTCATTATTAACAAACAGTGGAATTATATATACTGCGAAGAACTGTTTAAAATAAATTTATTTATGATTTATTGTCAGTAAATTTATTATACTGATTTATTTGATCAGTATATCATATATGTATATATAATGTGTGTGATAGATGAGATACATACATATAAATGATACACATTACACACACTAAGGTTATGTAAATTTTTCTCAGCAAATGGAAGGGATCCTGAGAGAGAAAAGAAGTAATAATCTAAACTATTGTCATGATTACATGTTGTTTCTGTGGCAATGATTTGTTTCAAAACCTCGCCATCCTGAGAACCACTTAAAGTTGTTTTGTGACCTCCACACATGAGCCATGGGACACAAATACCGGTTCCCGTGTCTCTGAGTACACACAGATACTTTAAATAAATAAATAAATAAATAAATAAAAAGAAATAAAAATTTAAAGTATTTTTAAAGATGGTTACATCATTTTTTCAACATTTTTAGTATGTTTGATATAAATATTGTAGATCAGACTTCAGGCAGAGCACAGTGCCAAAAAAAAAAAAAAAAAAATGACTGACTACTTCAGGAATGCTTGGAACCTTCCAGAATTTCAGGGGTGAGCACTTAAGCTCTGCTCTTGAGCATTTCTTAAAGGGTTTGACTGACAATTTTAGTAAACACCTACAGAACGTCCAGTGCTCTGTGAGACCCTGAGTGTATACAGTCAATAAAAAGTTGTACTGAGCTTTAAAGAACTTTGCAGTCTGGGAAATATTTAGGTTTCCTTCACAGTCTCTAAAAGAACTTCCTGTTGGTGTCTGTCTGGCTATTCCCTCTGTTTAAAGAATTTGATCTGATTCAGGTGTTCTGAGACCCACTTCCACTTCCGGGGATGAGTCATGGGGGAAGGAAGTCAGGGCAACTCCATCCCAGTCACTGTTTAGTCTAAAAACAGACCAACATTTGAGATTGCCTAAAGCCATTGAGGAAAACAACTGTCGGGAAGTATTTGCAGACTTCTCCTCCTTAATTGTCTCAGCTCCTTTCCTTCCTGCTTGGCTCTCTCACAAGAGGCCACAATGCTTGGGGCTGTAGCACCTGTCATTACCTGTGATAGACAAAAATGGCCGACACACTCAAGAAGACAGAGAAGAAAGAAGGGGCTTTCATTGGGGCTGGTCTCCTCTTGGAAGTTCCCAAGCGCCAGAGCAGGGTGTTTATTATAGGGCAGTAACTAACACTTAAGACCTTTCCCATCAGCCCCTGATGGGCATGCTATCACTTCTGCCCTTTGATCCAGCAGTCACTTCCAGACATTTGTCACAAGGATATAGCTAAGCATTTGCTTAGTGACTCAGTTGTGTCTATAAGTAGCATAGGTGTTGTCCTCAGTAGTAAAGATAAAGTCTAAACCAAGTCAAATATGCAATAATAGAATGTAGGTTAAATTACACAACTGCACAGAACACTACAAGTCATGCATTTAACATATTGTTGTAGACAGTATACGATGCCATGGAATGAAGCCAAGCATACATTGTTAGGTATACAAATCATAAAACAGGGTACACATTGTAGTCCCCTGCGCACAAAGAAAGAATGAAATAAGAAAAAAAGGATGCGTGCACAAAATCCTGATAACAATTATCAATTTTTTTACACTTTTATGTCCATTCATTTGCATATTCAGATTTTCCTGTACATGCTTCCGTTCTTGTATTTTCCACAGACTGTAGACCAGTGCTGGACCTGGATCAATATTCAGCCAATCCAGAATTGAGAGCATGAGCCTGTAAGAGAGATCATCTTGGCCTTTATGCTTACAGCTAACTCTAACGTTAGAGGGCTGGAGAGATGAGGATAGTCCACTCACAGACAACTTGAGTCTTCTCTTCAATCTTTCACAAAAGCAGGAGCGATGGGCGAATGAGACAGCCTTTGGGTAAAGATGTTTGCCTCCAAAGCTGAAGACGTGAGAGTAGCATCCAGAACCTACATGCATAGTGGGATGGAGGAAGCCATTCTCACAAGTTGTCCTCTGACTTCCACACAGCAACCATGGTGTACACACACACACACACACACACACACCCCAATAGCCACACCTTTCAAAGCACACACTCCTTTCTAGAAGTCTGGGTTGAACAGGAGAGAACACTGACTGCTCTTCCAGAGAACAAAGGGTTGACTCCCAGCACCCACAAGGTCCAGGGGATTTGGTATCCTCTTCTGGTATTTTCCGGCATTTGTGGGTACTACATGCATCTAATCCACAAACATATATGTAAGCAAAACTGCTATCTGTACACATGCAATAGCTAATAGATAGATAGGTAGGTAGGTAGATAGATAGATAGATAGATAGATAGATAGATAGATAGATAGATCCTTTTAAATATTAAAATGGAAGTCTGGGTTGCAGAATCCACCTTCACCCACCTCTGCCCCTGCCCACTTTATCTGCCACCACCGTGGCATACAGGTGCTACTTGATGTCTAGGAGCAACAAGGGAAAGACAAAGCTAAGCAGGGACATTTGAATTACTGATACACGGGCACAGGAAGAAACGTTATCTAAGGAGTAGTCTTCAATCCAAGCCCAGTTGAATAGCTATGAAATCCATCTTGTTCTTCCTCCGTTCTAAGAATGATGATTTAGGGGCTGGAGAAATGGTTTGGGGTTAAGAGCACTTTCTGTTCATCTAGATAACCAGGATTCAGTTCCCAACATCCATGCCTGGCAGCCCATCTTCTCCTGTAACTCCAGCTCCGGGGAACCAGGTGCTTCTTCTGGACTCCATAGGTACCTTCACTCACATGTACACATACACACATGCACAAATATACACACACATGCACAAACACACACATGAACAAACACACAATGCACAAACACACACACAGGCACACACACAGTGTAATTTTGAAAAAAGATGACACAAAGTTGGGCAGGTAAAGCAAGGGAGGAGGGTTGGACTTAGGAGGAGTTGCAAGATCTCAAAGAATCAATCTTGAAATTTTTCATTTATACACATTTTCAGTGAAAATACTCTATATGAGATAACATCTGCTCTTTCAAAAGAAATATGCCATGTTTCCAACTACGCATAGTTTCAGTGTTTTGAAACTCAAACAACAATCTCGAAATTCCAAGCAGTCACATGGAATGACCAAGTAACATAATGCCACTGGTGTGTCTCTACCTTTGCACTTACGGCCCTCAGTATTGAAACATGAAACACGGAGCTCCATATCCAACGAACACAAAAATGGTATGAACAAATTAACAATGAAAACAAAGGCAGACGCTAAATCCATATGTGCTGAAGACTGTAAGAACCAGAGGTCTCAGAAGGGACTTCCATATATAAACCATGGAACAGTAAGCCAGCTATGGTGATGCTTGCCCATAGCCGTAGAACAAGAGCAGCAGGGGGAGAAGGGTCAGAAGTTCAAGATTATCCTCTGCTACAAAGCAAGTTCCAGGCCAGCTACAACTACTGAAGATTCTTTCTCAAAAACTAAAAATAGCTGGGCAGTGGTGGCGTACGCCTTTAATCTCAGCACTTGGAAGGTAGAGGCAGGCGGATTTCTGAGTTCAAGGCCAGCCTGGTCTACAGAGTGAGTTCTAGGACAGCCAGGGCTATACAGAGAAACTCTGTCTCAAAAAACAAAAACAAAACAAAAAACTAAAAATAAGGGCCTGACAGGTAGCTTTTAGGGGATAAAATTATTTGTCGCACAAGCCTGATGACCTGAGTTCAGTCCCCATATCCAACAAAAAGCTGGATTCAGTGGCTTAAAATTAATCTCAGCATCCCTGGAATACGGGAGGTGTTGACAGGAGAATGTAAATTCTTTTTATATTTTTATGACAACTTAAGGCTCACAGGCTACCTTGCTTGGCATAGTCAGAGTGGCAGAAACAAGAGAGACCCTTGCCCCACAAAGTGGAAGCAGAGAACAAGTTCCTGAGAAGATGCCTTATTACTCCCATATACACACCATGGCACATGTGTGCCTGCCTGTGTGCACATGTGCACACACACACACACACACCAATAAAATTTAAATTTTTTAAAAGATGAAAACTCCAAAGAACAAAAACTTGTATTAGCAAGCAAATAAAAATGTGCTCATTTGAAACCTATGTCCTCAGGGCTGGAGAGGTGGCTCAGCGGTTAAGAGCACTGACTGCTCTTCCAGAGGTCCTGAGTTCAAATCCCAGCAACCACATGGTGGCTCACAACCATCCATAATGAGATTCGATGCCCTCTTCTGGTGTGTCTGAAGACAGCTACAGTGTATTCATAAATAAAATAAATAAATCTTAAAAAAAAGAAAGAAACCTATGTCCTCAAACTCATCCCAAATTATAACTGTCTAAAATCTATGCCAATAGAAGATTGGCAACCCAGAACATGTACTTCTTTGTTGACACTGTTTAGAATGTCAGGACTGTAATTTTGAATGGACCCAATGTCAGCCCCTGTTGTTGTTTCTCTGCACACTGCATGCCTGTTTGCAGTCCTGTCAGCAGGCTCTGGCTGCATTCCTGGTATGCCAGCCATTTCATCTTCAAGGTTCAGATTAGATACAAGCTGAGATAGAGAGGCGGTGGTGGCCTGTCCACAGGGTCTGAGTGAAAACAACCCGAAAGGAATTTATATTTTATTTTACCAATCGATGAGGATCCTCCAACTCCATCCCCTGTTGTTACAGCAGAGTGCATCCTGTTTTCCCTATCCAGGACAACTAAAAAGCCTTTTCATCATCCCAAGCTCACCAAGTTCCCTCCCAAGGTGTGACAAAAAGCAGTGAACAGCTTCAGAGGCCACAGTGGAGCAAAGCCCAACTTGCCACAGGCAAGATCAGTCTACCCTGAGTTTTCCTGGAACCTGCTATGTTGTCACTCTGTCTTCGTCTCTTTGCCTTTGTCACTGAGCCAATTTCTCATAACCGAAGTCTTCCTTCAACATGTTCTTGCTTACAGGAACATGAGGTTCTTGCTGCTGCTTCAGGGACCGGTCTCAAGCAGCTTCTTTCAAACCTTATAAGGAGAGACTCAGAGAAGGGTCAAGGTTCCAGCCCAGGAACACCTAATAGCACCAATTCCAGGAGACATTAATGATATCATTACCACACACTGTCATGTGTTTGCCCTTTACCCAGAATTCCTACAATTATTATCTCCAGCACTTTGCAGGTGGGGATTCCTTAGGAAATATGAGAACTTCTTGTAAAGAGGAGAAATAAAAGAGAGTGCTCCACCTTAGAGACAAGTGAACAGGAAGAAGTGCTTGAGTGTGGTGGTGTGTGCCTCTAATGCACTTGGGAGGCAGAAGCTGTGGGCCAACCTGGGCCACACAGTGAGTTTCAGGCCAGGCTGGGTTACATAACAAGTCTGTATATATACTCTTGTTACTAAGCTGCCATGCCTTCCCACCATGGTGGGTTGTAGCCTGTGGGCCAAAATAAACCTGGTTCACTGGAGCTGCTGGCTCCTAGTTTAACTCCAGGTTCAACCAAAGACTGTCAAAAATAAATACAGTGGAAAATGTGAGAACAGGACAACCGCCATCTTCCTCTGGCCTCTATCTGGTGCATAGTCTGGCACATCTGCACATACACAAACATATACACCTCACACGTGTGAACATACTTAATAAAAGAGACCACTTTAGACTGGGAAGTCAAAATACATTTGCTTATTTCTGTTAAAGTTAAGTGATAAAACCAATTCCTTTCCTGCTTCAGTTCACAAGACCTGCTCCGTGGTCTTTAATGTCTTATCAAAAGAAAAACTTTAATCATTTATCAAAACAAAAATAATCATGAGTCCTCTGTCCCCACCATTTCAGGGACTGGTGCCTCATGGCTGATCTTGCTCCATGTACGTCTTGGCCTCTCCCCCATTCCTGGTCACGTGGAAGCAAATGGCTTAAAAATCTCCCATCATTCCATTCATAAATATTGATAAATATTATAAAAAACTATTTCTAAAATAGAGTATCACACTTCCTCTAAAATATCGTACACCTAGGGTCAAGATGGCTCCACAGGTAAAACACCTGCCCCACAGCCTAATCAGGGCCTGGTGACCTGTTTGATCTCTGGGGCCCACATAAAAGTGGAAAGAGAAAATCGGCTCCACAGAGTTATCCTTTGGCTCCACATATGTGCCAGGGCACACATATGTGTGATAATAATGCTTTGATCAAAACAATTTTAATTTTACAATAAAAATTAATACTATTACCAATAATCCCTAGTTAACATTAAAAATTCAGCTGTTTCTCAATTTGACATTGTCCCATAAGTTTATAGAGTTGACTTTCTGTTTTCCTACCAAGTCTTTCACATTATAACTGGGAGTTTATCTTGAGCCTCTCTGTTGGATTGGAGCCAGAGAGATGATGGCTCAGCGGTTAAGAGCACTGTCTACTCTTCCAGAGGTCCCGAGTTCAATTCCCAGCAACCACATAGTGGCTCACAACCATCTGTAATGGGATCCAATGCCCACTTCTGGTGTGCCTGAAGACAGCTACCATGTACTCACATATATAAAATTAAGAAATCTTAAAAACCAAAACCCTAGATCATTTGTCATGTAGGGCTTCCTATAATCTGGGTTTTACTGCCCTATTTCCACATCTTATTCCCCCGTCCTGTGCATTTCTCATAAATTGCTGGTTCCTTCCTGTCAGGACTAGTTCATAGGACAGCTGCTCAGCCTAGTTAGGGATACTCATGAAATGTTCTTGCAGGAGATTCCAGAAAAAAGACACTTTTACATTGATCAAGACGGCAAAGATACAGTCACAGCAAGATATATGCCTACACAGTGATCTGTGTCTGTGTGTCTGGGTCTGGGTCGCTACAGTAATGATCAATTGTCAACATCTCTGAATATCCTATGGCTTCCCAATAAATGAGTTTAGATTTTAAGTACAATTTTGGGCATTTGGGGGGAGGGGGAACAAGATCTCAGGCTGGTCTCAAACTCAGAATCCTCCTGCTTCAGACCCCAAGTGCTGGGATTGTAGGTGTGTACCTCCACATCTGCCTCTGCACTGTAATGAGGTACACTCACAAGGCTGATTTGTAGACAATTTTTGAACTTTTAGAGAGAGATGAAAGGGTTATATCTGAACTGCAGCAGTCCAAGCAAACAATGAAGCTGTCCTCTCTGTATCTTTTTCTCTTTGTGACATTGCCACACTGTGACACTGATGGTGGCACTTTTATATTGGTTTGGTTTGGTTTTGGTATAATAAATAGGAAAAATAGGTTTATAAAAATATTTTATTTTTATGTGTATGAGTGTTTTGCCTGTGCAGTGTGTGTGTGTGTGTGTGTGTGTGTGTGTGTGTGTATCTGTGCACCAAGTTAATTCAGTACTGTACTGTCAGAGGGGTTCCTCTGGAATTGGAGTTATAAACCACCATATGGGTGCTAGGAACCAAACCCAAATCCTCCACAAGGGCATCAAGTTCTCTTAGAAACTCGCCATCTCTCCAGCTCCAAATTGGTTAGATTTTAGAAAAACAAATTGACTCCTAAAGTCAGATTGATAGGCATCAACCATATTGTTACCTTCACCTGCAGCCTGGGCCACAAGCCCACCCCGAAGATGAAAATCTGTCCATGTATAGCTGCCTGAAAGACTAAATACTCCCAAACACTCTCCCTGGGTAAATAACCAAATTCCAGGTCAACATTCAACATAGAGCTCCCAAAGCATCTCTGAGAGATAAGGTAACATCAAAGCCAGATGATGTCTGGAATGTCTACCTTGATCGATAGGTCAGGGACAGAGATAAAGCCCTTCATCTGGTCTGCCCAACCCATCACCTATGGACTACATGCATCTCAAATAACCATGAATGTAACCCAACACAAAATCATAAAGTTGTTTAAAAAATTATGAGATTTTGTGTGTATGTGATATGTTTCATTTTGTTTTGGTTTTATATATTTAATTTGTATGGGTGTTTTGCCAGCATATTTGTCTGTATACAACATGCATGGCTTGTGCCCACAAAGGCCAGAAGAAGACATCACATCAGAATAAGAGGTCATATTAAAAAAAAGAAACAAAACTTTGTGGTAGCCTATATCCCCATGTGGTAGCCCATATCCTCATGTGGTAGCCCATATCCTCATGTGGTAGCCCATATCCTCATGTGGTAGCCCATATCCCCATGTGGTAGTCCATATCCCTATGTGGTAGCCCATATCCTCATGTGGTAGCCCATATCCCCATGTGATAGCCCATATCCCTCTCTGGTAGTCCATATCCCTCTCTGGTAGTCCATATCCCTCTCTGGTAGTCCATATCCCTCTCTGGTAGTCCATATCCCTCTCTGGTAGTCCATATCCCTCTCTGGTAGTCCATATCCCTATGTGGTAGTTCATATCTCTATGTGGTGGTCCATATCCCTATGTGGTGGTCCATATCCCTATGTGGTGGTCCATATCCCTTTGTGGTAGTCTATATCCCACATGACTATGGCTGTAGCACTTAAGTGGCCAAGGCAGGAAGATTCCAAGTTTGAGGCTAGCCTGGGCTACTTACAGCCTTGTCTCCAAAAACAACTAAACAAAAGGGTTTGTACTTGACATCAGGACTATAGAGAAAGGGAAAAAAATACAACTTTGGGCATTGTTAGCATAGATCAAAACACAGGCCGATTTTGCTATAGGAATCTGAATTACCCATGTGGTGGGGAAAGACTCATTTGGATATGTAAATTTAAAGCAGTCATTGTTGGCAGTGCTCCCAGGAAACTTACAGAAACAAATGTTCTCTGGAGGAACACCCTTGAAACAGGCCTCAAGCAAGCCTGTAAATAAAGTCGCCAAGACTGTGCAGGGAAGAGCCCTGAGCCACAGTCTGAGGAAACAGCAGAGAGCTAAATCAAACTGGCCAGCGCTTTCCTGTAAAAATCCCTAATGGTCGTCACACACACCTGCAGTAAGGGCACTCAGGAGGTAGAGGCGGCAGGAGCTGGAGTCAAGGTTATTATTGCTTTACCCCACGTATATGAAGAGCCTTAAACAGTGCAAATAATTTGTTTCTCAACAGCCTTCTTCTCATTACCCTAATTTTTAAAAATCTCGGGGAAATACGCTCAAAGAATATTACATCCTTGCAAAAAAAAAACAAAAACAAAAAAACAAAACAAACAAAAAAACCTAATGGCCTATGTAACCCTGTATAAGAACAACTCCCTTTAATCAGCGTGGTGGGAAATGCCTATGACTCCAGTTCATAGGAGGCAGAGACAGGAGGATTCCAAATTTGAAGCCAGCTTGGGCTATAGTGGGACATACCCTCAAAATACAAGCAATCCAGGCACGTTACATGTGTATGACCCCTGTGCTGAGGAAGTAGAGGCAGGTGTGCCCCTGGGGCTCTATGGCCATTAGTCTAGCCAGCAACTTCCAGACCAATGAGATATCATGTCTCAGAGCTCAGTGTGGATGGTGCCTGAGGAAAGATAGTGCACACACACGAACGCACGCACGCACGCACGCACGCACGCACGCACGCACGCACGCACGCTTGGTTCTATAAGCACACAGAAGCGACAGCCAGGAGGCTTGAATGCCAGCCTTTTTCACTCCTCTGTGACCCTGCACATGTCAGCATGTCACCTTGAGAAAACTTTGTGTGTACAAGAAAGACATGTCACAGACACATAAGCCAAATTACTTTCCAATGGCCTAATTTTTTTTTCTGAATATCAAATTTGACTTTCTCATCTCCAAAGCCAAGGATGGCACATTTAATACAATACCCTTAAAGGGAGATAAAGAGCTTTACAGGTGTGGAGAAAAATCACATTTGTTAGCTTTGCATAAAGAAATGTGTGTGCTGAAATATCATACTGATCTGCATTAATCTGTATAATGAATACATGTCAATCATATATATATATATATATATATATATATATATATATATATATATATATATAACTTTCCTAACTCTGACCCCAGCAGTAGATAAAGCAGAGTGATAATCAGTCTCTAAACTATGTCATGAGACTTGTTTGAGATCAGGAGTTATCACACCACGGAGAATAATCAAGCAAGTGACTACGGCTCAGCTCTCTAGAACAAGGTGAACTCCCAGTTCCTGATAGGTAACCGTAACAAAGGGGGACTGGAACCTTGGCTTCTCTTATCTAGATAAAGGGACTCAGATAAATTCGAACACACTCCCCTCTGCTCTGGCCTCTAGTGTGCACAACAGTCCCAGAACCAACCTTGGCCTGAGCTGACCCAATTGTAAGGGTGTCGATAGGGAATTACCACCCAACTGGGTCATGGACTCACCAATAATTACATTCTTTCAAGCTTTCCAAAGATGATAAAAAGGAACTTTCCTGATTCTCTCTGTTACCATGCTGGCCAAGCAACCTGAAAGCCCAGATTAGCATGATTCTTTCCAAAGCAAGGACTATTCACTTGAAGAAATGGTAAATTTCCTTAAAGCACTTAATGCAAATTAATTTCAATATTTAAAAATAATATTTGTTTAACTTTCAACATTTTCTAGGGACATGTCTCAAATGATTAAAGAATATGTACCAGCCTTTATCTACAGTACGAGTAAGGAAAAGAAAAGAATCATTCATTTTTCAGAATAGTTATTGTAGTATTGTTGAGTGTACGTGTACATGTATGCCTGTGTGCGAGTGACTGCAGAGGCCAGAAGAGGTATCGGATACCCTGGAACCAGAGATACTAGTAGTTGTGAGTCACCCATTATGAGTGGTGAGAACTAAACTCCAGCACTCTGCCAAGAGCAGCAAACACTTAAGCACCAGCCAGCTTTCCAACCCAGGAAGAGTCTTAATGAAATCCCCTAAGCATCAGGGACCATACTAGATGTTCCACAGGTGTGCATGTGTCCTGGGTAGAAAGCTTAGGAATTTAGGGGTGCATGAGTCTTCTTTAAGTTAAAGTAACTGCCAGTTCATCATTTCCACTGAGATAAGCAGAAGCCCCACTCTGGCTGCTTCCTTCCAGGCAATGCCTTTCTACAACTGTAAAAAGGGACATAGAGCACACATCACCCGGTTTTCACCTGTTGAGGTAATATTTTAAAACAGCTATTTCATGGGCCCACTATCTAAGCCGCGGTGGCTCTGCTTAGCTCAGGCCGCTAAACTCTGCAGCTTGAAGCCAAATGCTCGGCAGATGGAAGTGGCCAGAGGCCACGGGCGGGCCACAGCTAGAAACAAAGGCCCTGCCATCCACGAGACGCCAGCATGGGACATGGCTCTGCCAATCTTCCACAATGTCTCCACAAGGCTGGGCTGAGTCCAGACCATCCCATCATCCACGTGGTACCCGGTAGAAATGAGACTCTAATGTTTAAAAATTATCCAATAGTTTTACATATTTGGTAATGCTCAAATAACAAGAAGCCCACACAATTAGAGGTGTTACCCAATACCTAACCTAGATATTACAGCTATCTTAGACTGCTGGAGACACGACTACATCCACCGACATTTTTCCCTCTTCCTCCTCCTCCTCCCCTCCTAGCTCCTCCTTTTCCTTCTCCTTACTCCTCCCATATTAGCTCCTCCCAAAATTCCAAGTTTAATATAGTGGGAAATACACCACTACACACACCCACATGACCCACTTTGAGTTTGGCATCCTGGGACTTCTATGTCAAGTGTGATAGACCAAATCTTCAGCAAAATGGGCTCTAGCTCAGAGGCCGAGCACTTGCCAAGTGTGCACGAGGCCCTGTGTTCTGTCCCCAGCACCTGAAGATGAAGGCAGAACTGTGAGTTCAAAGTCAGCCACATCTACATGGCAAGTTCCAGGCCAGCCCGAGCTTCATAATGCGACTCTGTCTCAAAAACTATATATATTCTATTTTGTTAGTATATAATAATTATACACAATAACAGGTTGCACTCTGTGCTACCTTTATACCTGCATATAGTATATTTTGCTCATATTAAGCCATGGTTACCCTTCTGCCCCCTGCTAGTACCTTCTCTCTTCCTATCTACTCTCTCTTTTGTTTTGATATCGTCTTGTTTTTTTCTGTGGCTCCATGAATTTTATTAGGGATTATGGTTGTTTAGGGTAGTAAGTGTCTCTGTCCAACTGAGGAAAATGTCTCTCCTCCTCCATTAACCCTTAACTTTGTACAATCCCCAGGGGCCAGGCTCCATAAGCACCCCTTCCCCTTGAGGGTACTGAGGAGTCTAATCTTGTGCAGATAGATCTTGCTCATGTAATCACAGGCATGGGGTTTGAGAGTATTGAGATTGCATCATACCTGAACATCAGAGTTGTATGGTTCTCTCCAGCCCCTTCCTCCACCCCTCCTTCTTCAACACTCCTGAGTCTTTGGGAGCTAATATGAAACACTCCTAGATTCTTGTCCCTTTTAAAAAACATATTTATTTATTTTATTTATATGAGTACACTTCAGCTGTCTTCAGACACACCAGAAGATGGCATCAGATCCCATTACAGATGGTTGTGAGCCACCATGTGGTTGCTGGGAATTGAACCCAGACCCTCTGGAAGAGTAATCAGTGCTTATAACTGCTGAGCCATCTCTCCAGCCCTATCTTGTCCCTTTACCTTTCTCTCTAGAGACAACATCCTCCTTCTTCTGGTTACAGGACAATCCCTTCCCTGAGCCAAGGCTTCTGGAGTGGAAGATCACAGCTGGAGTGGAATCTGTAAGGAAGACATTAGCACCGGGAGGTGATCAAACTCAATGCCACTCAATCTTGATCTCCTCTCTGTATCATGAGACTGATTTTGCTGAGGTGGGGGATTCTGTAAGACTGTTAACAATAAAGCAGTATGAGGAACTGGGGCTGCAGCTCAGCGGCAGAGCATTTACCTCACAAGTCCAAGGCCGTGGGTTCAATCCCCAGCATGAAGATGCAGGAGGATCAGGAAGAGAAGGAAGGAAGACAAGGAAAAGTGAGACTTGGCTTTCTGCTACTTTTTATGCCTGTTTTAACCTGGGTGAGTAGAGATGAGTTGCTCTCTGGATAAGACAGGGTTGGCATTTCAAGGTAGTGCTTGCTGATAAGTATTTCAAATAGATACAGAAAGAATATTTGCTCGAGAACAGAGAAGAGCTATGCTGATAAACTTAGCCTTGACCTTAGCTTACCAGGTCTCTAGAATTTAACCACTGTGTCCATAAACACAAGTATTTATTGAACATCTATTTAGTGCCAGGCACTGTACCAAATGATAGAAGAAAAGACTACACTGCACACACTTGGCCTTGAAGGGTTCTCAGTCTTGTGAACAAATACTGAAAGGTTCATTGTGTAGCTTGAATGCTTTCATGGAGATGTGAAGAAAATATAAAGACCAGATCATCCCCTAGATGACTCATGTCTCGCAGATAGAGACAAACAAGAAACAACCAAAACTGGAGAACCAGTTAAATGCCGAGCCATGGTGCTAACTCCAATCACAATGAGAACCTTGAAAAGGCAGAAAATATTGTAAGTTATTTTAATATGCAGCCTTGGTGATATTTAAGACAGGTATGTGTGTGTGTGTGTGTGTGTGTGTTACATGTGTGTACAAAGGTATGCTTAACCATGCATGTAGGAGCCAGAAGCCAATGTAGAGTGTCTTATTGTATATCTCTCCACCTGGTTTTATATATTCTCTCTCTCTCTCTCTCTCTCTCTCTCTCTCTCTCTCTCTCTCTCTATCTCTCTGTGTGTGTGTGTGTGTGTGTGTGTGTGTGTGTGTGTGTGTGTGTGTGTGTGTGTTGTCAGTATGTATGTCTGCACCATGGGCAGGTCTGGAGCAAGCAATGGCCAGAAGATGTGACATTCCCGGGGGCAGTCTCCTGAGTTCTAGAACTATAAGCCTGCACCACTGTGCCCACCATCTACTTCTCTGGTCTTGCTCTTTATGATGGGTTGCTCTGGTAAAAACAAAAAACAAAAAACTCAAAAACAGCATGAATATCTTCAGAAAGAAGTGCACACACACACACTCCCAGTGACCTAAGGACCCCTCTCTCACTAGGCTCCACTTCCTAAAGGTCCTATCACTTCCCTAGATCAGCACACTGGGGATCAAGTGTCTACCCATGAACCCTTGAGGCACACACTCAAATAGTACCTTAACCACAGCAGCCACAAGCCAGGCATCTTCATCAACACATTCCCAGAAGTCCATGCCAGAGACTGGGGAAGGTTTAGAAATGGGTGGCTCTTTTTGCTGATCAGTAAAGGAAAGGCATCAGCTAGAAAAACAAAGGGAAGGAAAACTAATCCAAGCAAGAATTAAGAGTCTGGACAACTGGGACTGGAGAGATGCTGAACTGACTGATTTTGTGTGTCAACTTGACACAAGCTGGAGTTATCACAGAGAAAGGAGCTTCCCTTGAGGAAATGTCTCCATGAGATTCAGCTGTAAGGCATTTTCTCAATTAGTGATCAAGGGTAGGGGGGCCCCTTGTGGGTGGTGCCATCCCTGGGCTGATAGTCCCTGGGTTTTATAAGAAAGCAAGCTGAGCAAGCCAGGGGAAGCAAGCCAGTAAGCAGCACCCCTCTATGGCCTCTACAGCAGCTCCTGCCTCCAGGTTCCTGTCCTGTGTAAGCTCAAGTCCTGACTTTCTTTAGTGATGAACAGCAATGTGAAAGTGTAAGCTGAATAACCCTTTCCTTCCAAACTTGCTTGCAATGGTGTTTCATTGCAGCAATAGAAACCCTGACTAAGACAAATCAGTACCAGCATAATGGGTTATTCCTGAGACAGCCTAACCATGTTTTTGGGAGGATCGTGTAGGGACTTTGGAACTTTAGGCTAAAAGAGCCATTGGAATGTTAAGAGCTCTGTGGGATGTTCTATAGGAGCTTGGAAGATAATGTTGAGAACAGTGCAAAAGATGGAGGCCTGGCTTATGAAATTTCAGAGGGAAGACTCTTATCAGGGCCATTACTATTTTGATTGCGAAGATTCTGTGGTTTTGGTTAGCTGGGGCTGAAGAATCACTGTGGTTAACAAGACACCAGAGCTACTAAATTAAAACCTTTGTGTTACTGGGACAATTGATGCTGGTTAGCTGGAACTAAGAAATTAGTGGTGATTAAGAAGAGACCAGCATCACTAAAGTGAAATCTTCTGGGAAGTATTTCCTGAGAGCACAGAGAAG
The DNA here is from genome assembly GCF_004785775.1 of Grammomys surdaster. Lineage (NCBI taxonomy): Eukaryota > Metazoa > Chordata > Mammalia > Rodentia > Muridae > Grammomys > Grammomys surdaster. Next base: position 11,889,859 of record NW_021604639.1, on the reverse strand, counting down.
CTGTGTTCCAGAGATAGCCGATGTTGTACCTCCTGCAGCAGCTGTACTTGGTAATGTGTAAGCATCACCCAGGTGGTACTGGTTTTGAAGGCATGAAGGGGTCATGAAGAGCTACTGAGGCTCGGCACTGTGAGAAGCCATGGAAGGCCATTGGTGAAGGTTCAGCCTCAGTGGCAGTTGAAGGCCCAGGACTGAAGAGGTCATGCAGAGAAGTTAAGGCTTGGCATGACAAAGAGAGCCTATGAGAGGCTATTGGTGAAAGTGCAGTCTAGTTGCAGCAGCAGACCCCAGCATTTTGAAGATGACAGTACCATGAGAAGACCACCAAGCCCTCAGTTAGAAGACTTTGAATTGTAAAAGATTTTGAATTTCAAAAGATATTGGATATTATTTTAAAAATTGAAAATTTAATGTTTGAATTTGTAAAGATTGTGGGACTTTTAAAGTTATTTAGATCTTGGGGATGAATAAGAAAGTAAGGGTTGAGGCTTAATAGTGATGTGTTTGTGTGTCAAGTTGACAAGGGGCTAACTGTACTTGATGATTTAGTGTGTCAACTTGACACAAGCTGGAGTTATCACAGAGAAAAGAGCTTCAGTTCCCAGCACCCACTTGGCAGCTCACAACCGTCTGTAACTTCAGTTTTAGGGGATTCTCAAACTGTCACAGAAACACAACAACAATGTATAGAAAAAAATGAAAAATAAATCCTTTAAAAGCAAAAGAGTAGTCTTAGCTGGTTGTGGTACTGCATGCCATTGATCCCAGCACTCAGGAAGCAGAGGCAGGTGGATGTCTATGAGTTTGAGGCCAGACTGGTCTACATAACAAGTTCTAGGATAGCCAAGGCTTCATAGTAAGACCCTGTCACACACACAAATTTTTTTTTAAAAAAAAAAAAACAAGCAAAGAAACAACAGCAAAAAGTCTTATGCAGCTGGGTAAACTTCTGGGAAGCCACAGTAGGGAAAGCCTGCTTATGAAGCAGGATTGCAATAAAAGGAAAAAGCTTCAGTCAGCAAACGATCATCCTGTGTCTTCCTGAACAGATACAAGTTAGCAATATGGCCCTGGGAAATACCAAGTCCACTTCTAAGAGTCTATGAGTCATTGCACATCGACTCGGCTCCACCTCCACAGAGGTGCTTTAGTGCACGAGAAGGCTCTGCATGTGCCAATGAGTCACACAGCTGATTGTGGAAATGCCAGTCTCATTGATCACTGATCTGCCTGAAAGTCCCAGTCAGTGGGGAAAGGGCAGGGATATAGATAATGTGAGTTCAAATCTTACCTCCCTGTGAGTAGACAAGAGCAAGAGCTACCTCGTACACCTAAAGCACCATAGTCACAGAGGAAAGAAAATAGCATCCCCAGGGCTGGGGAGATGGCTCCCTGGGTGAAGTGCTTCCCAGGCAAACATGAAAACTATGTTCAATCCAGGCATGGTGGCGCTCACTTATAACCCCATAAATGGGAGAAAGAGAGGATCCTCGTGCTTCACTGGCCAGACAGCCTAGCCTAGTTGGAAAGTTCCAGTCCAAAGTAGCCATAAAGAAACACCTCTTGCCGGGCGGTGGTGGCGCACGCCTTTAATCCCAGCACTCGGGAGGCAGAGGCAGGCGGATTTCTGAGTTCGAGGCCAGCCTGGTCTACAGAGTGAGTTCCAGGACAGCCCGGGCTACACAGAGAAACCCTGTCTCGAAAAACCAAAAAAAAAAAAAAAAAAAAAAAGAAACACCTCTTGGTGCCACATCACCTTTTGATGCTGAGTAGCATGCTGACAGCCGGGTCCTGCAGCAGAGCTGCTACTGTTCTTAGGTCAAACAAAGCATCTCATGGATGTGACCTTCTTAGCTTTCCCTTTCCTGCTCAGAGTTTAGGGACAGGTAACATGTTCTCATTTCTCCCAGGACTTGCACAAAATTACACCCTGCATGAAAGACCCCTCCCTCAAGTTCATTAGCCAAAGTAGATACACAGCAAAATGGAGGAAGTGCTGGCTCACATTTCCAACACACAGAAACTGTGAATCTCAGCTGAGAGCAAGGAAATGTCATGTCACAGTCACAAGGCATCAAAAGCCCCACCTTTGGTAACTGGAGAGAGAGCTTCAGTGGTTAAGAGCACCAGCTCCTCTTCCATAGGGTCAGGTTTGATTCCCAGCAACTCATAACCATATGTAACTCCAGTCTCAGGGAATCCAATGCTGCCTTCTGGTCTCCACAGGACCAGCCATGCACACAGTGCATACATGTAGGCAAAACACTCATACACAAACCTCCACTTTCTAAGTGTGTCCAGACAAGCCTGATAAGTGTAGGGAATCCAAGTCTTTCCTCAAGATTCTGTTGCTGAGGCTGAGTAGCTCAGAAGATAGAGTGCTTGCTTAACATTCATGAAGCCCTGGATTCTCGTCCCAGGACTACATGAACCAGGTGTGGTACTACATGCCTATAATCCCAGCACTCAAGAGATGGTGGCAGAAGAATATGAAATTCAAGGTCAACCTCAGCTACACAGTGAGTTCAAGACCAGCTTGGGACACTTGAGACCCTGTCTTAAAAGAAGAAGAGAAGGAAAGAGAGAAGGGGAGGGGTGACGAGGGAGACAAGGGGGACAAAGAGGAGGAGAAAAGGAAAATGGAAATGAATTTGAAAATTAAAAGGTTATGTCCTATTTCCCTCAACTGTGATCGTGCACAGATGAGTCTGATTTTAATTCCCCCTTGTTTCTGTCTTCTTTACAACTAGGTCTTAGAGTTTGTGCATGTGTGAGAGGAATAACTTCCAAGAAGATTCAAACAAAACACTTGCAAGTAACAAATTAAAGTTTGGGATACTTTAAAAAGAACAAAGACAGGGCTGAGAAGATAGCTTGGCAGGCGAGGGCACATAGGACCCTTGGCAAAGGCCACAGGTTGTATGCCCAACACCCACATCAGTCAGCTCAGGACAGTCAGTAACTCCAGCTCCAAGGGACCCAGTGCCCTCCTCTGCCTTCTGTGGAGCATCTGCACTCATGTTCCTATACTCTCACATACACACACACATACAAAATTTAGAATAAAACTATCTTTTAAAAAAGAAAGTAAAAGACAAGAATTTATCCCATACATATGTAGCAGATATGCAGCTTGGTCTTCGTGTGGGTCCCCCCCCAACAACTGGAGCAGGGGGGCCCACACGGGTCCACAGGGGGGACTCTGTTGCCTCCCTGTGAATCCTGTTCCCCTGACAGAGCTGCCTTGTCTGGCCTGAGTGGGAGAGAATGTGCCTAGTCCTGCAGTGATTTGATGTGCTTAGGGTGGTTGGTACCCAGGGGCGGGGGAGGGGGCTTCTGTTCATCAGAGGAAAAGGGGAGGAGTTGGGAAGGGGCTTTGTTTGGAGTGTGTGAGCTGCCCAACCTATATCCTAAGACAGACTCGGGTCCTCAACACCCTGACTAGCCACTGAGCATCTCTCCATCCCTCACATATGACTTTCACCAAAAACTATAAGGTGTGATACTGGAGGGAAGAAAACACAACATGAAAAAGAAAAAGTAAACATCATAACCAAGCTTGGGCCAGGAGTTAGGATAATTTTGATTAAAAAGTTAAAGGAAAAGGTGAACAACAGGCTAGAGCAGATGTTAATGCAAGCAGGAGAGATGGGGCTTTCAAGGGAGAGTAGAACAGAAATGCTTGAACCCAGAAGCACACAAACAAAAATAAAAGATGTTTTCAGTAGGCTTGCTGGCATACAAAAGACAGCTGAGGAAACATTCACAAGTCTGGATCAGTGTCAGCAGTAACTCTCCAAGTTGAAATGCAAAGAGAAAAAGAAAAGAAAAAGATGGCTCAGAATATTAATTATGATACAACTGCAAACACTATAGCACACATACGGGAACACTGAAGAGAAAGAAGGAAAGGAACAGAAGGGAATATCTGAAGTAGTGATGGCTGAACATTTTCCAAAATAAACAACACCAGACCGCAGCACTAGGCAGCTTAGAGAACACAAAGCAGCATAAATGCCACCCCACCTCTGGGAGCAAAGGACCTAAAGCTTACATGTATCATCTTCAAACTTCTGAAAACTTCAAGACATGAAGAAAACCTTGAAAGAAGCTATAAGAGAAAAAATATGGAGTGAAATATTTAAAGTATTGTAAGAAAAGTCACCTAGAACCTTAGATCTAGTAAAAACTATTAAAAGTGGCTTTCTCAGACAAACACAGAAGAAATGCATTTTTAGGAGAACTGCCTTTCATGGAGTATTAAAGAGAGCTGCCCAGAGGTAGAAATGCAATGATCTGAAAACTTATAGAATCCTGAAGATATTGCTTAATGATGAAGGGCACTTGGGGTTGTTGTTTTGGGTTTTTGTTTTCTTGCCATTTCCCTCCCAGGACCTGGGTTCAATTCCCAGCACCCACATGACAGTTCACAACTGTCAGTAACTCTAATTTCAAGGGATTCAATACCCTTCAAAGGTACCAGGCACACACATTGTGCACATACATATGTGCAGGCCTAACTCTCATACACATAACATAAATTTCAAATACAAGAAATTCACTGCACATAAAGAAATGGAGAGTACTAGAGAAGGGATAAATGCAGATAAATAAAATCTTTTATTTTGCTTATTATGAAGCTGATGGACCAAGGAAATTAGCAACGGTAGTGATATAAGGGGTGGGAGACAGAAACAAGGAATTCTGTGTGGATAATGCACTTGTACTACCTCTGAAATGGCATGATGTTACTTGAAAGTATATTGTAGTCTCAAAGGTGATCACTTACTTTTTATTGTCTTTATTAGCATGTTAGTTGCTTAATAATGGGTTTCATCATGACATTGTCACACGTATCTAATGTATTTTGACCACCCATGTGCCCCATTACTTCCTTTTGTCTCCTCCTGTTCTTATTGGTCCCTGCCTCTTCTCAGTTACTATCTAACTGAAAGCCAAATTAAAATTTAAAAAGTAGCCAAGCATGATGGTACATGCCCTTTTAATCCCAGCACCTGAGAGGCAGTGAAAAGTGAATGAATTTAGGGCTAGCCTGACCTACATGGTGAGTTCCAGGCTAGCAGAAGGTACATGGTGAGAGTGTATCTCAAAACAAACAGAAAAAAAAATTTTTTAGTAGGTTAAAAGTAAAGGGATAGTAGAGAGATAGCTCAGTGGTTAAGAGCACTGGCTTCTTTCCCAGAGGTCTCAGGTTCAAATCCCAGCACCTACATGGCAGCTCACAACCATAAACTCCAGCCCCAGGGCATCTGAGATCCCTCTTCCGGCCTCTGCGGGCACTGCACCACACATGATGCACAGACATACATGCAGGCAAAACACCTGTGCACACAAAAAATAAATCATTGAATGACTTTTAAAAGACCTTAGGACAAGCACAGGGGTGGTCATCAGGGGATGGATTTAAAACATGATATCTGCTTACAGAACATAGTCTGACAGTTCCTCAAAAGAAAAACACCAAATTAGTATTTGATCCAGCTCTCCCACTTTAAGGTTTATTACCCAAAACTGAATAAAATAAAGTCAGGAACTCTAATCCTTCTGTACTATAGTTCATAGCACTGATTGTAATTGTCTTGAAGTAGAAACACCCCAGATGCCTGCTAACGGATGAGAATAAACAAAATGGGGCACATATGCACAGCGAGACATTACTCAAACTTAAAAAAGAATCTGATGCGTGCTGCATTATCTAGGGTTTCTACTGCTGTGATAAGACATTGTGACCAGAGCAACTTAGAGAAGGAAAAAGAAATGGGTTTATGGTTTCAGAAGGTTAGAGTTCATGATGGTAGAGCAAGGACACGGTGACAGGAGTATCTGAGAGCTCACCATTCAAAACCACAAGCTGGCCAGGAAGCAGAGAGAGAGAGGGAGAGTCTCAAGGGCAAGATCTATCTCTGGAGGCACTGGGCCTCCACGCGCCCCCCCCCCCACCAACCTGATGGTCCACTGAACTACAGATGAACAGTGGGTTAATCCACTGATAAAGTTGGTACCCTTGAGACTCAATCCCCTCTCAGATCCCACCAGCTAATTAAGCCTATCACACATGAGCTCCTGGGGAACTCTGAGATTCAAATAAAAGACCTTTCTTGGAGTACAGCATTCCAGTAATTGTACACACAGTATCTTTCTTGAGTGTTAATATTGCCTTGTTCCAATTTTCACCCATGTGTGGTGTATTGTGTGTGCGTGCGCGTGCGCGTGCGCGTGTGTGTGTGTGTGTGTGTGTGTGTGCAAGCCACAGGATGTCCTTTACTTTACAGAGTTTTGATTTAGATAGGATCTCTCATTGGCCCAGGATTTTACTAAGTACACCAGGTTAGAGGTCTCTGCTAGCATTCAGGGATCACCTGTCTCTGCTCCCCCAATGCTAGGACAACCACACTCAGCTTTTCATGTGAGTTCTGGGGACAAAACTCAGATCCTTACATGCTTTACCAGCTGAACCATCTCTCCAGCGCCTCAACCCTGAGATCTTTACCTTTCAATCTAAAATAAATGGCAGACACCAGCTTTCGAAGTCGAAGAGTTCATTGGAGAATAGCACGAACTTGGGGGCTATTTAGAACTAAAGATGCATCAATTGCCAGTGCAAGAGAAATGTTTACATACAGAAGAGAGGAGTTTTGTAACAAGAGAACATTGATCACAGAGGCTTACCACAGGAGCTGATGTCAGTCCCTGAAAGAGACATGTGTCAGGCAAGAAGCCTTGTGAGTAAGCTGCCTTTGTGTGACTCATGCAGTGAGCTGTGCACTTAGGAAATATTTCCTTTGTTTTTGTTTTGGTACATGCATACTGCAAGAATGCATGCTCTCTTGACTGTGGGTATGTGTCTGTACATGAGTTTGTATGAATGTGCAGGCAAGGCGACAGCCCTGGTTGTCATTTCTCGGGTGCTATCCACTTTTTAAAAATATTTATTTTTATTTTGTGTATACTAATGCCTGCGTGTATGTATGTTGTTTACTAATGCCTGCGTGTATGTATGTTGTATGCTAATGCCTGCGTGTATGTATGTGTATCACGTGTGTGCTGTATCCACAGATGCCAGCAGACAAAGTTGAATCTCCTGGATTCAAAGAGTTATCGACAGTTGTGAGCAGCATGTGAGTGCTCAGAACCCAACATGGGTCCTCTACAAGAGCATCACGTGCTCTTAACTGCTGAGTCATCTCTCTAGCACCCCATTTTTTCAGGGGGTAGGCAGACAGTGTCTCTTACTGGCCTGAAAACCATCAGGTAGGCTAGCTAGACTGTCTGGCCAGTGGGCCCCAGGGGTTCATACATCTCTAGTTTTTATGCACTGGAATTATAAGCATGGACCCCATTCTTATTTTTTTACATAGATTCCAGAGATTCATCTCAGATCTGCATGCTTGCAAGGCAAGCGTTCCGTGGTATGAGTTACTTCCTCAGCCCTGGATTCAGGGTCAGACTGTGGCATCTCTATTCGGTACATTTGCTACTGACAGCTTTTGCACGACTAGGAAGTTTGGCTCCCACTCTCCCCTGTGCTCCACATTCTCCTCCTGCATCATTCATTCTGCCTGAAGACTATTCTCTGCCTTTCGATGTGGGAGCCGTGTGGACGGGTGGGTGGATGATACAGTACATCATACAACAGAATGAAAGTCTCTTTAGCTTTACTTTTTCAAAGCCTGTGTCCTTGTGGGACTATCGAGGAGGCAGGACAGATGGAAGGCAGCTGGCACCCCTACTTAATGCCTACTCAAAAAAATAAAAAAAATATAAAAAAGGAAAAACAATCTTTAGGCTGGAGGCGGGGGGGGGAAGAGAGATAAGGACACTTAGAAAAATGGAATGAACACACATGTATGCATTCAGACATGGAAAAATGAAATGTTTTACACACATATAATTGAACCAAGCCCCTAAGTTTGGTAACAACAGAATAAAACATGATTTTGCCAACTCATTCGCTTACTTTGGTTTTTTTTTCCCCCCTTTTGAGTAAACACCTGAGTTGTTTAGGGTTCATTTCTTAATTTTTATGTTCTTGGAAATGGTAGATGTTATAAAAAACCCCGATTATTTGTGTGAGAGAAAAAGACACCGACTGTAGACAGACACACACCCCCCACCCCCAATGGCTTGGGTCTTTGCTGGCATTTCCTGTAGTCTGTCCCACCAGGTGATGGGTGCATGTGCCCTGGTAATAACCTGCAATGGTTGGCAACTTCACAGGATCTAGAACCACCAAAGAGACAAGCCTTCATCTGAGCACAGCTGGCCTACTGTGTTCCCCAAACAGTGATTCTGACCTCTGACTTCTATCTGTGGCTGTCTCCTCCCAAGAGCCTCACGGTCTTTTCCATTCTGAGAGCCGGTAGAGGAGGAGGTGAGACTCATGTATAGCAAGTTGTTCTAGGCTGACTAGGCATGATACAAATACATTTCGTCTGCCAGGAGTCAATGCCACAGTCACAATTATCACAGAGGATATGAGAAAATACTCTTAACTGTACCGCCAGAAGAAGATCTCAAAAGACACTGGTGAGCATTCCAGACAGCTGTCATGGCCCATCCTTGGCAATTAATTTGAATTATCATCTCAACAGGATTTTGAATCACCATGTGTGGGCAAGTCAGTGGTGATTTCTGGACTGGGTTACCTGAGCTGAGAGGACCCACCCTAAATGTAAGTATGTAGCATTGACCCATGAGCTGGGGTCTCAGAATAAGTACAAAGAAAGTTAGCTGATCACCTGTACTCATGAATCTGTGCTTCCTGACTGTGCACCCAGTGTGACCAGCTACCCTAGGCTCCTACTCCCATGCCTTCCCCACCTTCAGACAAGTCAAGGTGGCAAACACCTATTGGCCCTTCTGTCATGGATTTGGGACCACACACATTTTCTAGGGAGCCAGCTTTGCCATCCGATGGAATCAGTTATGAGAGATAGATGTACAGTGTACAAATCAAAAAGAATGTAGCAACTACTGCATACGGCATCCTAGGATCACCACAGGTGAATAAAACCCAGTGCTTCTGTCTGGTAGAGGTAAGAGAGTTACTAGGGAGGCTGGAGAGATGGCTCAGTGGTTAAGAGCACTGAGTGCTCCTCTTCTAGAGGTCCTGAATTCGATTCCCAGCAACCACATGGTGGCTCAAAACCATTTGTAATGGGATCCAATGCCCTCTTCTGGTGTGTCTGAAGGCAGTGGCAGTGTGATCACATACATAAAATAAAAACATCTAAAAAATAAATAAATAAAAATTTTAAAAAAAAAAGCATGCGCCACCATCGCCTGGCTTTTAAAAAAGCAAAGCAAAGAAAGTTACTTTGGAGGAGGTGACAGCAGAAATGGGGCTCAACTCATGAGTGGGACATCTCCAGAACTGGGCACTTTTAGATGCCAGAGGCAGCTGAGCAAAGAAATCACAGCATGAAATAAATTAGTCAAATGAAGCTACTGTGTGAGCTCCTAGGTGGTGGAGGACCAAGTGGGGAGGCTCTGGAACCCTTAGCCTATCATATCATATCTGGTTTCTGGTTGCTCTTACAGCCACCTGCAAAGCCCAAATTCCTCCCAGAACCAGTCCTTATCAACCTTTTCTGCATACACTCATCCTTCCAGGGTCAGGCAAAATGTGTAATTAATCTTAAGAAACCTATCGCCCCATCCTGCGCCTCCCTTGAAGAAGTGCCCTGAGATGTCACAGTTGGTGACTTCATTTATGTACTGCTAAAAATCACAGGTCCTGTCAAACAACTAGAAACTTTGCTCACCTCCTGTTACCCCAAGGAGTTGGTTAATGGTTAGTTTCTAATTGCTGCCTCAAGCTGACTGGTAGGAGCCTCTCTGTGAGTCAGAGCTCTGACATTCCAGGAGGTCACTGGAGAGACACTCCCCCAAACCCAAACGTGACCCTAGGCATGCAGGCCAGCAAGCAAGGGGAAAGAGAGCCTTCCTCCCTTCCAACCAGTCTTTCGGGGGGGAAATGAACTAGAGTCCTATTGCTAAAATAGAGTACTAGGAAAAAGGAAAAAATAAACTCTGCTAAGCCCATTGATGAAAAACAGATCCCATTCTCCAAGACTGATAGAAACACCGGGAGCGGCTGTGCAGAAAAGGACATTTCAGTCCTTCTAAATTTTCAATATTTTGAAATGCAAACATCATCCTACATATGCATGCATTCACAACAGTATAACATTAAGCTAGAATTATTATTTGTACAAGAAGGCAGGCCATGTTAAATCTGGGCTGGGGATGTATATAGCTTGTATAGGATTGTTTAATGATATAGGATACTTGTCTGTTGCACACAAGCTCTGGGCTTGATTCCCAGCACTACCTAACCCTGGGATAATGGTGAGTGCCTGTAATCGCAGCATCTGGTGTGTGTGTGGGGGGGTGAAGGCAAGAGGGTCAGAAGTTCAAGGTCACCCTTGCTACACAATGAGCGTGAGGCCAGCCTGGGTTATGTAAGACTTTGTCAAAAAAAAAAGGATAAGGAGAAAGTGAAAAGGAAAGGGTAGCCTTTTCCATAGACATGAATACAAAATCCAAATGCACATAAATACAGGCTTTACAGTGGTGTATATACCTTCATTTAAAGGGAGGAAAGTACTTTGGAATAAAAGCAATAGGAGCTGGGGAGATGGCTCGTGGATAATGTGCTTGCTGTGCATGTGAGGACCTGGGTTCCCATCCCAACATCCATATCAAAACCTGGTGTGGTAGCTTTGCAATTCTGTAACCCCAGCTGTGGAGGAGGAGGGTGGGGATCCTTTGGGGCTTGCTGGCAAGCCAATCTAGCTCCAGGTTCAGTGAGAGACCTGCCTCAAGAATTCAGACAGAGAGCAACTGAGCAAGACACAGGATGCCAGCGTCAGGCATACACAGCACACTTATCCTCACGTACACGTGCAACCACATGTGTGCAACACCACACACAATCAAAATAAGCAAATTTAAAAAAAAGAATAAAAAGTTATTAGCTATCCTATTATTATCATACTGGGCAGATCAGTGATCCACTAATAGCCATAATAATAGAAATTAATTACCGATGGCTAACAACAGACTGCATCGAGAGCTTTGCATGCTAACTCTTTTCATTCACACCACAGCCCTGGAACAGGAAGTTTGCTACTCACTTCATTTGACTGGTTCGGAACTTTCCAGAACCAGCCTGTCTTGGATCTCCCAGATAAAATCAGGCCTCAGGTTCAAATCCGCACGATTTATGAAACTGATTTTAGCCCTGGCATTTTACCATCCCCTGAAACGGTGTCTTGCACACTCAAGCCTCTCCTCCATAGCTTTGTGAAAACTCCATGCTAAGCACTTGGAGGACAGAAATGCTCTCTGCCCTCAGCAAACCTTAGGTCTGCAGATCAATAGCGACATTATCTTTTAAATTGCCAGGTAGATAACAATTTTATTCATAGTTAGCTTCAAACTGGAGTCCACCCAAATGTCCCTTGGAGGGTAAGTGATTAAAATAAACGGGCATATGCTTAGGGCATGCCTCCCGCCAGCTTAAAAAACAAAACAAAAAACCCTACAAAGATGTGCAACAACTTGGGTGGATCTCGAAAGCTCTTACTTTGATCTCTTAAGGTGCCATACTGTGTGGTGCCACTTACGAAACACTGTAGAACTGGGAGCCTGCCAGGAGCTGGAGCGTGCGGGGGGGGGGGGGGGGGGGGGACGACAGCCACTGGGAGGAATGTGAGTCTTACAGGGTATGGAAGCTCTGGGCTTTGGTCTAGAAGTTGCTGCAAAAATCTCTACATGGCAAAGCTGCACGGAACTACACTTGCATACACCAGTACACATACAGAATATATGTAAAGCAAGGTCAGACTCCGAGTTGCAGGGGATCTGTTGCCTTCCTCTGGCCTGTGGATAATGCATATAGGTGTGTGTGGACGGAAAGTGGGGGAGGCAGGGAGACAGAGAGACAGAGACAGACAGAGAGACAGAGACAGAGGAGAGGGAGAGAAAGAGACAGAGAGACACACAGACAGAGAGATAGAGAGGGAGAGAAGGAGGGAGGGAGACAGAGAAAGATACACACAGAGAGACAGAGAGAGAGAGACAGAGAGAGAAAGAGAGAAGGAGAAGGAGGGAGAGAAAGAGACAGAGACACACACAGACAGAGAGACAGAGAGGGAGAGAAGGAGGGAGGGAGACAGAGAGAGATACACACAGAAAGACAGAGAGACAAGGAGAGACAGAGAGAGGGAGAAAGGGAGGCAGGAAGAGAGAGACAAGAGAGAGAGACAGAGAATGAATAACAACTGGAGACTGGAGAGATGGCTGAGTGGTTAAGAGCACAGACTCTTCTTCCAGAGGACTCTGGTTCAAATCTCAGCCCCCACATGACAGCTCACAACTATCTGTAACTCCAGAGTCTGACACCCTCACTCAGTCATACATGCAGGCAAGACACCAATGTACACTTAAAAAGTAAAAATTAGACAACCTAAAGTTATATTTTAAATTAATAATAATTATGCAAGTAGTCTTATTTATAAGAGGCCATTTAGCCCTGCCGACAGCTGCAGCTTCTCAGCTAAGGCTGTTGACGTGAAAAAGCCAAGATTTCATCAGCACTTGGCAGAAGTCAAGTGAGATAATCAAGGTAGTGTGTACAGTGACCTGTTACTGTCCTACTAGACTCTCAAATATCAGGCCCTAAACATCAGTTGTCTCCCCCCAATAATGGGAAATGAAATCTGGGTCCTACACACGTGCTAGCAAGTGTTCTATTACACAGCTACAGCTCCATCCTTGGGGAGAGGGCGGTTAGATGTTTGTTTTGGTCCAGTTTGGAGGGTTTTGTCGGTGGTTAGATTAGCAGCTCACTGTGTAGTATGAGATGGCTTAAACTCTTTGTAGACCAGGCTGTCCTTGAACTCCAGCCAAGATTAAAGGCACGCACCACCACACCCTGCCAGCCCTTGGCTTTTTGGGACAAGTCACATTACCTTATCTCAGACTGCCCTGGAACTTGGCACATAGCCCAGGCTGGCCTCAAAAGCTCGGTCCACTCACCCTTGCCTCTAGAGTGCTGGGTTAGAGGTGGACACCATTATGACCGGATAGACATTGTCAACCATTTGTCCATTTGTTGCTTAAAGTGTAATACTTTCAATTAAATACACCTTTTCTAAATTATACCTTAGCTGTTCTTCCAACCCATGCATACAAATAAGTAGAAACCCCTTCCATCCCTGTGCTATTTCTGTTTGAAGAATAATTCATTCCTTGTGTTTTGTTTGTTTGTTTGTTTGTCCTCTTATGCAGCCCTGGCTGGCCTAGAACTTGCTAGGTGAAACAGGCTGGCCTTCAACTCACAGAGATCTGCCAACCTCTGTCTCCCAAGTGCTGCGATTACAAATTTGCACCCTGAACTGGCCATTTGTGAGGTTACTTAAGTTATATGCCACCCACAATCCTGATTGAAAGGCCAACACTGCAAAAAGCAAAGGTAGCATTTGGCCAGAGATGTTCTCTAAGTGATCAAAAATTTCTCTTGCTTTGGACCTGTTCTCTCTCACCGGGTAACTGTTGGGTAGTTCTCTGGGTTGAGAAACTGAAATTTCATCTCTTAAAAGGACAGGATCCTCCCATGTGCATACAGAAATTATTTCCCTGTATACTGATATAATCCCTCCATTCAAAGCACAGGATCCAAACTAAGGCTTTCCTCCCCATCTAAGAGGAATGGGGGAGGGGGCAGGGAGGAGGGGAAGGCTGTGGGGCTGTTGGCATTCAAAGATGAGCTCATGGGAAAACTCCCAGAGACCAGTGCCTGGGTGACCCTATGCAAGCAGAGCCCCGCTGATCTGAGTCACCAACGGGTGATCCATCACAAGGCAAAGGATGGGGTTCCTGTGAGGAATCAGCAGCTACTTCCTGTCTGTAGCCAATCCAGGAAGGCTTCGCTGAGTCATGCAGCTGGCTGAATCAACTGCTTCTCACCGCTGCTCACTCCTTCTGTGAGTCACAGGCAAGCTCTGCAGAGAAGTCGGGAGCAGCAGGACACACTAGTCCTGGTCTACAGGACCAAGGTCTTGTTGCTGTAACAACAGAGAATGCAGAGAAGAGGGTGGTGACAGCAACACTCAGCCCTAGCTAGCATGAGGTCCCTAAAGCCCCAGATGACAGGTTAGGGGCCCTAGGCTAAACAAAACAAAACAAATGAAAACAAACAAACAAACAAACAAAAACTGACACCAGCCTCTTGGAGGAACCAACCCAGAAAGCCTAATGACAGATCTCTAAAGGCTCTTAGATACCATGCAGTTTAGAGTGGGATAGAATTCTGTTTGCTTTCATGAACCTATGGCTTGTGCTTATGTGCTTCTAATTATGAACATAGGCAGCATTCATTAGCACCATGTGTGCCTGTCACTTACAAGACCCTAACATGCTCATGTCTCATTATGTTGGGGTCAGCAAGCTAAAATGTCACCTCCCTCTGCTTCACTCCGAAGTTACAGTTATTGTTAGATCTTGCTGCATCTTCTTGTTTAATGCATTACTAAAACAGCACCATCTTGCTACCTACAGATGTCTGCCTGTATTTGAGATCTTCTTTTCAATAAATATCCTTTCCCTCTTAAACTAGCATATAATCCATTATCCTTTATACAGTTTTCCTTTTTCTTTTGTGTGTGTATGTATATGTATGCATGTGTATATGCTTGCATGTGTATGTGTGCATGCATGAATACCACCGCTCCCAGTGTCTTTAAATATGGGCTCTAGGGCTCAACCTCAGGCCCTTAAGCTTGCAATGCAAGCACACTCTGGCTAAGCTCTCTCGGCATTCTTATGTTATTTATTTAAATCCAAGATCAGATGTTTGCAGCACGGCTTCCTTTTCCAACTGTGAGGAAGGATGTAGTCCCGACTTCTCCTCCTGGCCGGTAGATATTGTCTCCTACTTGCATTTCTTTATACTATCACAACATTTCTTGGTTTTTATTTTCAATGATTTGTTCCTAGTTTTCCTCTGTAGGAAGAGTCAGCAGAAAACATAGTTCTCTGCTTCCACCATATGGGTTTTGGGGACTGAACTCAGGTTGTTAGGCTTGGGGGCAAGTGAGTGCTTATATCTGCTAAAAATATTTGTTTCTCTATTTTTTGTATGTGTTGTACGTGTATGCACACATGTGTATTTGGTTGCACACGCTCATGTATAACTCAAAAGTTAAAGGAGGATACTGAGTGTCGTGTTCTACCTCTCTGTCTTATTCCATTTACACTCTGTCTCTCACTTAACCTGGAACTGGACTGGTGGCCAACAACCCCAGCCATCCTTCCGCCTCCCCTTTACCCCCATGCTGGGTTACACACACACATTCTGAATCTATGCTCAGTTTTCTTTTCATGTTGTTTTAAAGACACAGCCATGTAGGGTTAAGGTCTAACTTAATGACTTCAATCTACATACCTTTACAAAGACCCCCATCTCCAAATAAGGTCACCTTTGGATTCCAAAGTGTTCTCCACAGGCTCATCTTTCAAACCCTTGTTCTCCAGTGGGCTGCAGTATATTGCGAGGCCATGCAACCTTCAGTAGGAGGGAGCTGACTGGTGGGTATAGGTCCCGAGGACTGTAATTCTAACCTAGCTCTCTTTCTGTTTGCCCGTCTGCTGCCATGTGAACAATCTCCTGCTCTCACTGCCAGAGATGGAGCCTGTGTGCCTTGCCTTCTGAGGTGATAGATTGAAATCCCTCTGAAGTGTGAGACAAAATAAGCTCTCCCCTATCGTTCCTGTTAGGAACTGTAGTCAGGACAGCATCAAAGTTAGTCATACAGCCCGTGGTGGTGTATGCTTTTCATCCTACCACTCAGAAGCCAGAGGTGGCTGAAGCTCTGAGTTTGAAGCCAGCCTGGTCTACAGAGCAAGTTCCAGGATAGCCAGGGCTACACAGAGAAACCCTATCTCAGAAAAAAAAAAAATGTTGTACAGTAACTTGTCAATTATATGGCAGGGGTACTTTAGAGAACAGAGAATGGGTCCCCATGTATGGACATTACCAGAAACCTGTAAGGCCAGGAAAAATGGGAACACAGATTTTTTCACCACAGGAAACCAGGCCTTGGCCCCAGAAGAGGATCAGGGAAAACTTCTGGTCCCCTTTTTAAAAATTAGCTCTGTTTGGCAGCTGCTCAGTCTGTCCTTCCCTCCCACCTCTGTGTGTGTATGTGTTGGGATAGTGCTCCTGCATGTATGTGCATATGCCTGTGGAGTCCAGAGATCAACATTAGGTGTCTATAGTGGTTCGAAAAAGAATGGCCCCCACAGGCTCATATATTTGATTTAGTAATACTACTCGAGAAGGATTAGGAGGTGTGGCCTTTTTGGAGGAAGTGTGTCACTGAGGGGTAGGCTTTGGGGTTTCAATAGCCCAAGCCAGGCCCGGTGTCTCTCTCTCCCTGTTGCCTGCAGATCCAGATGTAGACCCCTCAGCTCCTTCTCCAGCACCATGTCCGCCGGCATGCACCATGTCCGCCGGCATGCACCATGTCCGCCGGCATGCACCATGTCCGCCGGCATGCACCATGTCCGCCGGCATGCACCATGTCCGCCGGCATGCACCATGTCCGCCGGCATGCCTCCATATTTCCCTCCATAACAATAATGAACTAACCCTCTGAACTGTAAGCCCAAAGTAACTGTTTCTCTTCACAGCCATAGAACACTGACTAAGACAATGTCATTCCTCAAAAACTGTCCAACTTGTTCCTTCACACAGGGTGTCTCTGTGGCCTGGAGCTCACCCATTAGGCAAAGCCTGAGAGCCTCTGGGACCTTCCTGTAACCACTCTCAGCTCTGGGATTACAAGTGTGTGTCGCCTTTGTAAGTGGGCCCTGGAGATGAATCTCAGGTTCTCAGGTTCTGCTGTAAGCACTTTACCAACTGAGGTACCGTTCTAGTCTTCATTATTACAGCCATTATAGTCATCTATACATCTATACCTTACATATAAGGTGGTAGGAACGGAGACACCATGAACCTAACAGTCATCACACACACACACACACACACACGAAGCCTGCAGTCTTTTCTTTCCTTACTCCACTGAAGACACGAGTCCATTAAGAAGATGAACACATTTTCTTATTCTGTATTTTACTGAGATTCCGTCTGATCAAACTTGACCTCAGGCCTAGTCTCCAGATCTAAAATCTTATCTCCTCCGCATGACCTGCTGCTCACTAAAGGACTGATATGAAATCTTTCCACACAGCCAGCAGCATGCACAGGCTAAGAAACAAGTCAGGTGGAAAAGAACCCAAGCAGAGAGCTCTGCAGGCCAAGAAGGCCTATGTCAATGGACTGGCTGCGACCCATACATCTGACATGTTCTTCGGGGTTCAGTTAACCTTGGTGTCCCAGTATAACGATGAGCTGCTGATAATGCCAGCCTCCACCAGAGAGCCAAAGGAAGGGAGAAGAGAGACTCATTTCTGCAAGTCTCAAAGCAACACTTATCTCAGCACCTGCTTCTACTGGCCAGTCGCCAAATCTGATTGGTTGTAGCTGCCCGGTCCACTTGTTGAGGGATCTTTGTACCTTTTCATGCTGCACTGACCTCTGAGATTCATGGCTTCACATCTGTCTTCTCTGCTGGATCACAACCTATGTGAGGCCAGGGGCTCTGGTCTATGCTGTATCTTCAGTTCTGCAGATTTCTACCTGTTAGAGAGACTAGTAGATAAGTAAATAAATAAATAAGTAAATAAATAAATCAATCACTCCCACGATTCCACACCCACCTCTATGATATTCTCCTTTTATAATCCCTTCCTTCCCATTAAATGCGCCATAGTTTGCTTGAACTTCACTTTAAATATGTACATACATGTCTAAAGTGTGGGAGCAGAAAACATACAACAGCTGCCTTATAGACACCCATGGGCGACACTGTCAAGCCACGCCCACTCCGCACCCACTAGAGAAGGCCCTGGGGGTATTTGGAGTAATAGTATTCCAGGGACCTTTATTGAGCATTCTTTTTTTTTTAATTAAAGGTTTTATATTCACTGACTCATTTAATGTGAACAATAACCTTCTTTAGAGAGTCTGGGCTTAGGAAGCTGAACATCTTGTTCAAGGTCACACAGTTAGAGGGGACTGACCCAGGAGTGGAGCTCAAATACATCTGAATGAACTATTGTGTTTAAACAACTCATTGTCCTACCTGCTTGGAAAAGGCTCTGAAAAACCTCTTGGCTTCCCATTCTTTCTTCAAGCACAGCGAGCAGGGCTATTCACCCATCCTGCTATTCAGCAGCCACAGCTGACGTCTGAAGTCTGACTTCTCACCTCTTGGCTTCCATTGCTCCCAGAAATCTGCCTTCAGAGTCTTTCAGTGGCTAAGGGAACAGTGTCCAAGCTCTGCTGACTACAGATCGCCCTAAGCACCAGGAAATAAATGAGCATGCAAATGCTTTTCCAGCCCTCCACCTCACCTTATCTGAGACTCGAGAAACAGAACTGACCCTTGGTTTGGATGGTTCAGATGCTCGTTGGCACGGGTGTTTCTAAAGAGCCCAGACACACTTTCTCTTGGCACTTGGAACTAGCTTCCAGACGGGAGAAGTGGATGCATGATAATTACTTTCAGCCAAGTACATTTGAAGATCATCTCCCCACCCCCACAACCTTAATCATCTGTTACAGAACAGAATTCAACTTTCTGAGCCTTGCTAATAGCTAGTAGATGGGAAAAATAGCTAATAGATGGGTAAAATACATTTAGGACAAAATCAATTAAGATTTTTTTCTACTTTTATTGACCTGACAATTATTTATTAGATATTGACTACCCCCGGCTGGATGCTCAAGAATGAGGGATCACAGTGGACATAGCTTTTCCCTTGATGTGTTCAAGCCTAGTGGGAGAATGGGAAAGGATCAAGTGTTCTTACCAGTGATGGCACAATCACAACCCTGAGACTCTACAAGACATGGGAGAGAAGGGTCGAATGAATGCACTCACATTCTAATGTAGTGAATGTAGACATGGGGTTGAGAAGACCCTCCTAGTGCCATGACAGTGAATGTGTCAGGAACCATGTGTCGTGGGTAGAGAGGAAGTGAGGATGTTCATCAGACATAGGTACACCAAGTACAATGATGTTACAAGTGATAGTAAGAAGAAGTAAAAGTAAAAGTAAATCCACACAGGCCAGAAATGGCAACATATGCCTTGTAATCCCAGAACTTGGGAAGCAGAGGCAGAAACAGAGACATAAATCTGAACCCATTCTCATGAAGAGAGAGAGAGAGAGAGAGAGAGAGACAGAGAGAGACAGAGAGAGACAGAGAGAGAGACAGAGAGAGAGACAGAGAGAGAGAGAAGGAGGGGTAAGGAGGGGGGAGGGAAGGAAGGAAGAAAGGAAGGAAGGGAGGGAGGAAAGGAGGGGGAGAGGGAGGGAGGGAGAAAGAAGGAAAGAAGAGAAAGTCCCTATGCCTGTGAGTTGAGACTGGGGGGCAGGTGAAGGCCAGACTCCCTCCTGCCAAGATATGAAGAACTGAGCTTAGGGAGTTTATCAAGAAACCCAAGAACAATAGAAGGCTACCAAAGGCTTTAAACATTGAGCTGACACACTATCTAAAAAAACCTTACTCCAGTTTCTCACAAGTGTTTAAGTAGCTAACTATACTTTTCATGAGAAACAGGAAGTAAGCAGTACCTTCCCACCTACTAAGAAGCAGCTTGCCCCACTTCAAAGCACCAGAGAGACAACACAGGCTTTTTAAAAGCAGGTTCCTGAGTTCAATCATTGTGGTGTGGTTGTATGGGGAAGTCTCTCTGTTCTTGGGAAATGTACACTGAAATACTAAAAGGTAAAGTGAGCTGATCTATGCAATCTTCTCTCAGTTAGTTAAGGAAAAATAGACACTTGGAAAGAATACATACACATGGATAAGGTAAAATGCATAGAATGTAACCAACAGGACAGGGAATATTCTTTCTTTATATAAATAGAGTATTTTGGGTCAAAGGAAGAAGGCTTCAACACACTATTTCACTCTTCTTTAAGGTTGAAATTGTTTCATGTTAAAAATAAAATGCATGCAACTGGAGAGACGGCTGAGCAGTTGAGAGTACTTGATGCTCTCAAAGAGACCCCATGTTCAGCTGGACTCCAGCACCTCCACAATGCTCATGACCATCTGTAACTCCAGTTACAGAGGATCTCGTGACGACCTCTTCTGGCCTCTGCAGGCATTGCACACACACGACAGACATACATGCAGGCAAGACACCCATACACATAAGAAAAAAATTTAACAAATCTTGAAAAAAAAATACATAAAAGAAAACATGGTAAAGTATGTATAAGATCTGTGAACAGAAGATAAACAGCAAAAGAAATTACAGAAAGCTAAAGAAGAGACACATTCACAGACTGAAAATGCAACATTATGAAATTTTTATTTCTTCCCAAAGGTTGATAGAGTTGATAACAGCTAAGTAAAAGCACTTGTGAGATTTTAATGGAAGCTGGAGATTACTTATAGTATAGAAGAAAAACACATGGACCAAAACCAATTGATACTATCTTGAGTAAGATAAAAGAGAATGGTTTGCTCTACCAGACAATGAATTTATTTTAACACAAAGTCAATTGAGGTAGCATGGCGTTTGGAACAAGTTTAAACATGTAAATCAATGGAGCATAATAAGAAACACAGAAACAGAACTTCTAGCTAATAACAAGGACAGTGCTGGAGATCTAGAAGGAAGGACAATCTTCCATAAAGTTATACCTCCTATGCTGTGATTCTAGAGCTGGAGCTCTTAAATTATCCCATGATGGTTTAGTCCCCACTACATTCTGTAGTGTGGGTAGCTGGAAAGAGACTGGAAGGTGAGAAGAGTCAAAAAGACATTGGTTTCCTGATTTTGCTTATTCCCTAAGAATCTCCTAAGCAACTGCCTGCACCGTTATCATGACAGTCCCAGAGAAGTGTGAGCACCAGTTAGACAGTACCTGGCAGCAGGTGAAGGGGGAAAGCATATGAGGACTGGAGAGATGGCTCAGCAGTTGAGAGCACTGTCTGCTCTTACAGAGGACCCAGGTTCAATTCCCAGCACACTCGTGGCATCTTATACCACCTGTGACTCCTGTTCCAAGAGATCTGGCACCTTCTTTCGACCTTCTTGGACACCAGACACAACTGTGGCAAACAGACAGACATGCAAGCAAAACATTTAGAATAAAAAATAGTTTACAAAGTAAAAAGAATATGATGTATAGGCTTGTATATGGTAGATGAATGTATGGATGGATGGATGACTAGATATGGGATGGGTGGGTGAATGTGTGGGTGAATATAGGTTAAATAGATGATTAATTAGAATTAGTGGACAAATGAGTGATAGAAAATGAATAGGCAAGTTGGATAATACAGGATTTATTGAGGGCATGAAATAAGAGTTTATATGGTTCAAATATTTCAGTCAGACTATTGCAGACTTATCTGCCATTTGACTTTCTTTGCACAGATTAGCTTTGCCCATAAAGCTAATATGAGGCTTTATTTCCAGCCTTATATTAGCAAGGATGTTGGAGACCATTGTTTTGCAGACATTTCTGCGTTCTTTTCTAGTTGATTGTAGAGTAGAAAAAAAATTCATCACTAATATCTAGACTCAAGTACAAGTAAGAAGAGAACTTTATTTCACCTAAAAATGTAATGCCCCAACATGTGTACCAATTCCTACTTTGGAAAAAAACATGAAAGTGCATTTCCCACCCAAACAGTCCCCATGGAGAACAGAGAATAAACTAACAAACATCTGATAGTTATTCTTCAAGCAGGAAGAGGAAGCCCTAGGCTAAGAGCATGTTTTCCTAAAGTAGCCTAAAATGACAACCAGTCATCCAGAATGGAGACTGGCAAAGCCACAATCTCCAGTCCAGTATTATACCTAATTGCAGACTTCAACGTTTTGTTCATTCAAAGAAAACATCATTAAGTTCACCAAGCACTTCCTATGGTCCACACACTATGGCCTGCCTAGTTTCTAGGACCAGGAGCGAAGAAATACATCAGCTGCACGGGCGCATTGTCCCATCAATGACTGGGACCAAGTGCATTGCTTTACCCTTTATCCCATTAATAAAGTGAAATCTGCATGTCTCTGCGCTTTAGCCCTTATTCCCAAACCTTAACTCCTCCTGGATAACAGAATTACTATTGGGGTCTGTTTCCTTTCAGAATTTTTTTTTTACATGCACACTATCACATATACATGTTTCTCATTTTAAAAACAAAATAAGATCAAACTCAGTAAGACTCTTACTTTTGATCAGTATGTATAAAGAACTTTCCCCAGAGATGGCTCCGTGGGTAAAGGACTTGTTACATAAGTGTGAGAGCCCTGGTAACCACATAAAGTCTAGATGTGACACTACAGTCCTGTGTGAGACAGAGACAAGTGGAGTACTTAAGATAACTGGCCAGCCTGGCTTACTGAAATGATAAGTTCCAAGTTCACTGAGAAACCCTGTCTCAAAAAAAAAGGTAGAAAAGTAACTGAGAGAAAGACATCTTAATATCAACCTCTGGTTTCCACATGCACAGACACACACACACACTTTCTATGATCATTCTCAGAGCCTTCATTCATTCATTTTCTTGGTTACATAGTTAAGAAATTCTGCCCTTTCCCCTCTACTCTTCCATCATTTCAATGTGTCCTCAGCTGTGTCTGCCCACAGCTCTTTCAAGACCTGCTCTTGGGCCTCTGGACCCATTATTCTGAAAGCACCAAGATCTTGGAGTTTTTGACAGATTAGGAAACCCAGCTCCTTGTCTCCAGTTAACACAGCTTTTACTCCACATCCCCCAAAGGGATCAGGTAGATGCCAAGCCTTTAACTGAACAACACACCCAGGCTTGCTTCTTCTGTCTTCATGTTCTGCATCCATAAGCCTTTACTAGGTTATTCTAGGAACTATTCCATAATAACCATGTGTAGAGAAATTCTCATAGCAGGTATGTCTGGGGTGATGACCCAAGATGTGTAATATTCCACTGTACGGAATGTGCAGGACATGCCATGATGTACTGAACTGGTGTCCTGTGAATAGTTTGTTCCCATGTTTCTGACTTTTCCTATCCTGGAGCATGCTGGCGCACATCTGCACAGAGTCATATAAAAAGAAGTCCTTAATTGCATCCAATCTTGGCCATTCTAAGAGTTGTATAGCCAAATTATATCTGGCTTTCTGCTGTCATAGTTTCAAAATAAGAATGTAAACATGGCTGACAGGAACGCACTACCTTTATTAGCTATGGTGAAGATAAATGACTCAGTATGCTTTGTTTATTTTTCCTGGAGTGAAGATCAAAAAGTCCAGCCCACACAACTTCCCGAACCACCCCAGTCTGGGATTCCTAGGTAATCAATGGGTATCACACACTCTAGACTCAACAGACCAGATCCTGCTGGGGTGGGTTGGGACATATGTACATATGCACATGTGTGGAATCCAGAGCAGTACGTATGCGTCTGTGTGGAATCCAGGGTACAGTTCCGAGTGTCTTTCCTAGGGCACCACCCCATCCGTTGTGTGCCTTTTTGTTGAATCTGTGACAGGACTTCTCAGTGACATAGGGTTCACCAACTAAGCTAGGCTAGTTAGCTAGTGAGCCCCAGAGATTGGCTGTCTCTTCCCCAATGGTTGGGATTATGAGCACACAGGGAACTCAGACATCATGCTTGCCAGACAAGCACTCACCAATGTAGCCATCTCCAAGATCCTGCAAAGGTTCAGTGTTTATTTTTGAAATGGAAAATGGAGATATGTAGCAATCAACTGAGAAAAGTTTCTCTTTGTTTCTTGCCACCAGGCTTCCTGCCTGTGGGTCTCTTTGCACCGAATCTAATGCAATAAATGGACCATGTACTTCCCTCCTTATGGGTAGATAAGTGTGAAAAGCCTTCTCTGTCTACAGATTTCCACTTGCCAGAATAGTTTCTAAATGAAGTTTCAGGATTGCAACATCTTTGACTTCATTGAATGTCCCGGGGAGAAGTACCACCTCATTCAAGCAGGCAATGAATGTAGACAGTCAGCTTACAACACACAGCATCACGAGAGAGAAGAGGTGTGGCTATTGCCATCCCTGACTCACATGGCAGCGTATCTGAGAGACAGACTACGAGAAGGTATTACAAACCTGATCGCCATGCCACAACCCTGGGCCCAGATGAGGACAGATGGAGACAGAATTTTGTCTGTGTGTTATGCACAGCTTTTCCCCTTTCCAATCATGGATGGCAAAGACTAAAACAGATTGACTGGTCTACATAACTCATGGTCTCATAGGGGTTCATCTCTTCCTAAAATGGAAGGAAAAGGTTCAATTAGTTCCTGGGACTTCATATCCTCTAGTTTAATAGAAACTGGGTCAAGTTACCCAGAAAAAGAATTAAATTATCCCCAGAAAAAAAAAATTACAGGTGTGTGTGTGTGTGTGTGTGTGTGTGTGTGTTCATGTGTATGTACACAGAGGCCAGAAAACACCCAGAATATCATCTATACAGGAAGGCCTCCACCTCCTTTGACCTGAAGTTCATTAACTGGGCTAGACTGAATGACAGAAGTCCCCAGGATCCTCTCTGCTCCTCTAGTCCTGAATCAGAAGCATCTACCAGCCATGCCCAGCATTTTCACATCTGTTCTGGAGATGATACTCAGGCCTTTACACTTTACAGACTGAGCCTCCCTCCCTCCCTCCCTCCACAGCTCCAGACTCTGGCATCACAGTCTTGGTACTGAGAGTGGGAGCCAAATTGAGTCCAAAGGTCATGCATAGATCCTGAACTCTCAAATTCAGAAGAGAGCTCATGACTGAGTCACGATGACAGATGGTAAAGGACCAAAATTTTTTCTAAGCTTACATGGCTCACTCCAAAACAGCTCATTACTAGCAAGTCAGAGGCTGCAACTTGCTTCCCTTACTTCTGCCCTGGGGCTCTTTCCATTAAAACGCCGAAGCCTATGTTATTAGAAACTCAGAGAGTACAGCAGACAATAAACTAAATGTCGAGGCTGCCCTGCAATCCTTGCCAACACCCTCCTTATGATTCTGCTGCTGATTGACAACTATGTTCAGATTGTTAAACCTGGGATCCTTTAAAGAAGAACAAGCAGGGACACTGTCACATCATGTTAGCATCACAGCAACCCAAACCATCACTCTGGGCGCATCATTAGCACGACTGATGTAAAGAACACAGGGTTCTCCACTCCCAAGTACATCCCCACAGGCTCAGGGCAAAGCCTGCCCCACCAACCACCATTGTAACAGTCCTGGCAGGAGATAGGACAGTCTGAACAGTTCTCCTCCATTCAGGTATCCGATTGTTGAAACAATGGATTCTAAGAATGATACATTGATACATTTCTCCATGAGTCGCAAACAGGGAACAGCCCAGAACCTGGTACCAGTCACAGAGGGAGACTGTCACCCAAAAAGAGAGTTCATAGTCCTGACAACTTGCCAGAACACCTTGCAGGAGAAACCAGGAAGCACAGTAATGATGGGTCCATATGGGCAGAACCCCACCTTGGCCAGGACTGCTTAGCTTTGCATGTTCTTGCCCTCTGTTGAGACCTAAACCTTGTGTCAGGAGCCCAAATATGGATCTCAGGCTCATTGGTTTTTGTTCTTCTTTACAGTTTAGTCTGTTCTAACAATTGTTAGACACTAACAATTCTGATAGCCATCATTACGTTTGGCCTGGCCAAATTCTTGATACTAAACTAAACAAATAATTACTATTTGAGGGGTGACTTAATATATAAAGTGCTCCCTGTACCAGCATTGGGAGGGGGCTGAGTTCAATCCCACCATACACCTAAAAAGCCAGGAGAGGGGTTGTGCCTGTAGTCTCAGTGCTAGGGAAGCAGAGATAGGTGGATCCCTGGACAGCCTAGCTGTCCCCCAAACTGCCTTTCTGCCCCCCACTCCCCTCACCAGGCTGGGCAACATTTTCTCTCTCTCTCTCTCTCTCTCTCTCTCTCTCTCTCTCTCTCTCTCTCTCTTTCTCTTTCCCTTTCTCTTCTCTACACCAGCAGCCAAGATGGAAGAATGCAGGGCAATCCCAGCAAACGTCAAGGAGCATCCCTCCCAGGCTGGCTGCTGGCTGACACTATCATTTGGCCTAGATCCAATCCAGCCCCCTTAGGGTACCATGTCCTGCTGTCCACGGTGACAAGACTATTGGCCTTCACAAAACCTGTACCTGCCTCTCTAGATACCTAGTACCTCCAAGGAGCAACTTCCTCATTAATGCTTTCTAAGACCACATTAATCTAGAAAAGATAGCAGATTTCTTTTCTAGCTTTCAATAGGAGTCTCAGATTAAACAGCAGGTAGACAGAAAGAAACCTGAAGTTCGGTCTCTTTCAAAAGATGAAAGATTTTATGATTTTAAAGTGCACAACAGATGTAAATGTCCACACCGTAAATGATCCTAAGGAATTTACAGAAGACATAAAAGACCTCTAACTGAGGAGCTACTGGGAGTTGGTGGCTGCTGCGGGTCAGGTGTCATTTATCTTCAGGGATATGTTGTCCATGATTCAGTAAATAACCTCGAGCACTGCACTTATCAACTGCCCTAATTAAACTCAGTGAATTATAAAAAGAACTAAAAAAGACAAGAAAGGAAAAAGAGGACAAACATTTTGGGCAGAAGAAGACTAGAATCCCAAAAAGACTGTGACGAAGATAATGGGAAAATGGCCATGCATGTCATCAAGATAAATCACATATACATATATGAAAATAATGCATAAAACTGTTTTAAAACACAAAGCAATTTTAAAATGGCTAACTTCTGCAAAGCTAAATGACCTCTGCTAATAAGAAAGACACTATGTGCCTTTTATCCTGTGCATTTTAAAGGAGATAGAAAGAGGATATCCTACTATACAACAATATGTTCTCATAAAATTATTATAATATAATTTTCCATACTGTAATCACTTTTTGTTTGTTTGTTGAGACATTTTGGGATGTCTCATTACATTGTCCTAGCTGTCCTGGAACTCACTATGTGGACCAGACTGAACTTGAATTCAAGGAGATTTGCCTGTCTCTGCCACTTTGAGTGCTGGGATTAAAGGAGTGCACCACCACTTCTGGCCTTCTGTACCATATTGTATAACCTAGTCCACATCAAGGGCCATTTGAGTTGTTTCAAATATATTGATACTATATTTGTAAACCCAGCCCTTCGGAGGAAGGGTTTGAGTCCCATCTTGTCTGGACAGCAAGATTCTGTCTCGATAAGTAAAACACTCAAAACAAGGCTGGAGGTTTGGTCTCAGGAGTTATGAGCACAGGGTTCACTTCCACTCACCCACGTGATGGCTCACAGCCATGTGTAATTCCAGTTCCAAGGGACCCAATGCTCCACTGGCACCAGGTACACCTGTGGTGCAGACATGTGAAATAAGTAACATGTTTTTTACTTAAAAAAATTTTTTTAAGTCATTTAGGATTTGTGAATTCAGCTAGCTGCAGAGAAAGGGATATTCTTCCTAGGTGAAGAGAATCAGGTGCTGTTCCCAGAGGCAATGGGATAGCTGTCAAAGACTGGATTCACAGACTGCTTCTCCCACAGACTGAGGGACAAACCTTCTGTGAGATACGATCTTTCCACCTCTCCTTCTCCTTTGAACATCTGAGGTTTCCTTACACTGACTTCAACTTCCAAAACATTAGTACTGGAAGATATTTTAGGTTACTTCAGATCAATGGTTTTCAACCTTTGTTGCATATTAAAATCACTTAGGGAACTTCTAAAAATACCCATGAAGCCTGAGCAAAGGATCATTTGAACCAATCCGGATAGACTATGTGGGTAAGGCTCAAACTCTGGAAAGATTGCAGGTCAACTCACTCATGAAATCCCTCAGGCCATTTCTAAAGTCTCTTTGTCACCTCCATGGCTTGACACACAATGCTTTCCAGATAGCTGATACACAATAAATGGTGTTAATAGATCCCCAGAGTCAGTTTAAGTACTCTGTAACACTAATATATTATCACTGTGGTGATGTTTGTAGTTTTTGTTGTTGTTTGCTTGTTTGTTTTATTTGTTTGGTTGGTTTTTGTTTCGTTATGTTTTTTGATACAGAGTCTCTCTATGTAGCTCTGACTGCCCTTGAACTCTCTATGAAAACAGGCTGGCCTGGAACTTAGAAAGAACTACTTGCTTCTGCCTCTCATTGCTCAGATTAAAGGCACACACCACCATGTTCCTCTGAAATACTAAAACAAAACAAAACAAAACTACAAGTTCTACACATCAAGAAGAGAACCCCAGCGCTACTGCACATGCTTGCAGTCCCAGCAAGGAATGCAGAAGGATTGCCTGGAGTTCAAGGCCAGGCTACAGAGTAAAACTGTCTCAAAAAAGTAATTAATAAATGATAAATAAGTGTATAAAATAAAAGGAGTGAATACCATTTCAAGCCCATAACGGTAACACCTTACACTTTTACCTTGTCCCAGAATGTAAACTAGAAATTCCCAGAGAAACATTAAGAGAAGGAAGATCTAGCCAGACTGGGACAGCAGACCCAGGAAAGACAGTGAAAGAGAGGGAATGTCACAACGAAACCCATTATTTTGTATGCTAATTTTTTTTTCAAAATAAGTGAATAAGCCTGAGGATGTAGCTCAGTTAGCGGCGTCCTAACCTAGCACAGGCAAAGCTCTGGATTCTAGCAATGTCTAAACCAGGAGCAAATCAGAGGTCCAAGGTTATCATTGTTTACACAGTGAGTTGGAAGGCAGCCTGGGGTACAGGTGACCCTGCCTCTATTACAAGAATCAATAAATAAGCCCCAATAAAAGGACTGTTTTCCCCATCTCAGAAGACTCTACTCCCCAAGGACTGCTCTTCTGAAAACTTACTGACTAATGAAGTTAGATCCAGCAAAACAAGAAGACATTGGCTTCATGTTCCCCTGGTAGCTATGGTTGCCCCGTTTGTTTACTGATGTGCCTGTGATAACTTGTGTGATCAGAAGCAACGTTCTTTAAAGCCCTGAGCCTAAGTTTTGTCACATCCTAGAAACGACAGGCTAGGGCAAGGGAGATGATTGATCAGCTCATAACGTTCCGGGGAAGGCAAGACGCAGTGTTCTAAGACTAAAATATCTAGCAGGCAGACAAATATTTATTCTTATTTTTTTATTCTTTGGAACCATTTCTCCCAACATTCACTGATAGGAAACTCAAGGCAAGGTCATGTGAGATACCCTAAGTAAAAAGGGGAGGGTCCTTGAGATTCAGTCAAGAAAATGTAACAATCCCAGTAGTGAGATGGAGAGGCCTGGACCAGGAGGAGAGGGAAGGGGCAGGAAGCCAGTCTTCTCTTTTACCGGAGAGAGCTGAACTCTTGAACCATCTGATGTGTTGTCCTTTGTTTTGCCTTGGCCTGGTCTAGCCAAAAAGCAGTGGGCAGATGGATGTCCCAGCCTATTTCCTCCCTGTTGTTTTTACAGAGCTACATTTTAGAGAACTAATTGTTAGAGTCCTTGTTTCTCTTCCCTACAAGAAGAGGGCTTTGTTAAAATCAGCCTCCCTGAGAGATGAAGTCTTCTCATTTGGGGTCATGATCTGCTTCTGAAGGGAAAAAGAAACTGTTGCTTCATTTTAAGTTCACTGACAATGTTTCCTCCCTGGTAGCTGAACTAAAGTTGTCTATCCAACACAAATGTGGGCCACCATGATCTGTGCCAGCATCCAAACACCTGAAGTAAGGTCTTTGTTAGAAACGCCCAGAAGAAAGACATGGTGGATCTTAGCATGGAGAAGGGAGGAAGACAAAGGACGAACAGAGAGAGGAGTAGAGGTGGATGAAAGACATATTGTCCTTCAGAAAAGAGCTTTACTAAGATAATTGATGCTACAGGTAATATATTAATTGTTATATTAATTGATAATTGATGTCTAGGCAGCACAGTGCTCTAATATACACAGTTGTTTTGACATCTTCCAGTAAATGAGTAATTCGGACATTTCCTATGGTGTGTCTCTAGGATTGTCTCAACCCCCTGTCTACTGTGAAATATAGGATATTTTCTTGTCCGTGCAGCCAGGAAGACACTGGTCCTTGAGTTTCATCTGCCAATTGCTGCCTTCCTAGGAATTGCCACCCAACTCACAAAACTGACACGTTTCTCTGAGGAGCTGCTGTTGAAATTGATTGTTCTAGGATTAAAGGATTGCATTCTGTGGTTTTCATTTGCACATAAACGGCTTCAGACTTTTCTTTGAGAAAAACTGCCAAGGTTTCTTCACTAACGTACCATGGCAAACTCACTCTGTATTCTTTTTTATAAGTCCCTTGAGATGGTGCAATGTTCAGGGAAGTATTCCAATACTAGGTCAATGTGTGGAATGAATACAAGGTTCTTGTTTTTCCCTATCCAAAATCCTTTAATATGGGCTAGGATGTAGCTCAGTAAGGAGAGTCCTTGATTAGCATCCATGAAGGCCTGAGTTCAACTCCCAGCATAACATGAGCCCCGTGTGATGACTTGGGTCTGTAATCTTTGCACTTACAAACAGGAAGTTCAAAAGGTTAAAACTGTCTTCAAATAGTGAGTTGGCGACCAGCCTGTGCTACATGAAACACAGTCTGAAAAAAAATATCCTTGAACAAAGAGCAGATCGGATTGATATTAAACTAACAAGAACAGGTATGGGCTTAGGGTTACTATTGATACAGTGAAACATCATGACCAAAGCTGCTTGGGGAGGAGAAGATTTATTTGGTTTATGCTTCCACGTCACTGTTCATAACTAAAGAAAGTCAGGACAGGAACTCAAACAGGGCAGGAACCTGTGGACAGGAGTTGAACAAAGGCTATGCTTACTGGCCTGCTCATCATGGCTTGCTCAGCCTGGTTTCTTATAGAATCCAGGACCACCAGCCCAGGAGTGGCCAAACCCAAAATGGGCTGGACCCTCACCCATCAATCATTAGTTACAAAATTGTTCTATAGCCAGACCATATGGAGGCAGCTTTCTCAATTGAGGTTCCCTGCTTTCAGAGGACTCTAGCTTGTGTCAAGCTGACATAAAACTAAACAGCACAGGTAATAGAGCTGATCTTAGTCAAACTCCAGGAAGCAACTGCATTTACTCCTTAAAAGAGAGACTCTGAACAAGCGAGGGTAAGCCAGGTAGACAGACACCATGAAAAAGCAACCACCTGGGACTAAAGAGGAGAAAAAGGAGGCTGCAGGAATTTGCGCTGGGAGTCTATGAGAAGTGGTCCTGGGAGCAGAAGGTGGCTCCTCAGCCAGTAGCAGTTGCTGCAAGTGACAGTGTACAGCTTCTGAAACACAGTGGGATGGTGTTTCCAGGGAAGTTGCTCAGTGAAAGGGAGAGATCCAAAGTTGTCCTTCAGTGCCATCTGCATACATCTGACGTGTTTCCTGTGAGCCTTGGTTTCTCATCAGCAGAGTGGGAGAGTGGCCTAAGCAGATCTGGACATTCTCATTTCCAGACAGCTGAGCTTCTAGGACTCAGTGGCTCCTACAGTATGTGCTTCTTCTTGTTAAGTGTTGATACTTTTCTTCAAGCATCCTTTTGGATGATAAGCCCAACACTAATCTCCCATGAACAGCTGTGATTATCTTCTTCAAAGTCATACAGAAAAATGGTAGCCCTTTTATATGTAAAATGAAGTAAAAATGAAGAACAAGTAACTTCTGCATATTAAATGGCCCTAAGCAGTTAAATCTCAAATGCACAATATTTGATTAAAACACACCATCTTGTCTTTCTTCCAGCACTGGCATCATTTTTAAAGGCTTGTTTTAATTATAGTATACTACCCAAATAAATGTATTAGATACATCAGGAGACACAAGGAGAGAATACTTTGTTTCTTCTCTTATTCATTTTTGGGTGAGAGTCCCATGTAGCCCAGGATGACCTTAAATTTCTCATTCTCCTGCCTCCACCTTCTAAGTGCTAAGATTATAGGCTTATGCCACTATATCCGGTTTTACGTGGTTCTGGGGATCAAACCCATGATAGGCAAGCATTCTACCAAATGAACTACATCTTCAGACCCTCTCTCATCTCTTATAAAAGTTCCTAGTACTTAGCATAATCATGAAAGAAAGCAGGGTCTCCAAAAATCCTGAATGAGTAAATAAGTGGGCCTGAGGTAACCTACCTCTTCTGACTCAATTTGTTTGTTTCATTTTTTTTTTCCAGACAGTGTTTCTCTGGTAACAAACCATGGCTGTCCTGGAACTCACTCTTTAGACCAGGCTGGCCTTGAACTCATAGAGATCTGCTTGTCTCTGCCTCCCAAGTGCTACCACCACTTGGCCTCTTCTGACCTCTTGAGATTATCTCTCCAAGTCTTACATGCCTTTCTTTGCTCAAATGGACCTCTGCATTTGCCTGTTCTATCTTAGTCCTTTGTGAGCTTCCAATTTAAAGGACCAAGAGTTATTTGTCCAGATGTTATCTGCCTACAGTAGAATTGATTTATTCCTGTGTGAGAAAAGAGGTTCCTGTCTTGACTGGAGTATGCTTTAGGGTTCAGCCTGACTCAGAGCACCTGCTTTCATTAAGCTTTTCCTTGATCTGTGCCCACAGTTGCAGACCTGGTCGGGATTGGAATAGAGTTAGCACCTCTCTGAAAATGAGTGAGCTCTGAGCACTGACTTCTCTGACAGAGGACCTGATTTGATTCCTAGCATCTCCAGTTAACAACTGTCTGTAACTCCAGTTCCAAGGCATCCAATGCCCTCTTCTGCCCTTGTGAGTACCACATGCGTGCATACATACATATATACATACATACATTCAGTGCACAGACATATGCAGGCAAAACACTCATACACATAAAATATAAATATAATCTCAAAAAATATTTTAAGGATTAAGTCACGAAATTGACTGAGAAAGACCAGAGTGTCTACAGACATTCTCAT
This sequence comes from Grammomys surdaster, assembly GCF_004785775.1. Taxonomy (NCBI): domain Eukaryota; kingdom Metazoa; phylum Chordata; class Mammalia; order Rodentia; family Muridae; genus Grammomys; species Grammomys surdaster. The sequence goes on along the minus strand of NW_021604639.1, from coordinate 11,856,817 downwards.
CCTCTTTGACCAAACTCGTATTCCTGTGGCTGGTGATGGAAGACACCTTGATCGTCACTGAAGGATCTTCCTTAGTGCTTGCCCTGCATGGTGTACCCACAGTCCTCCCACCTTATTACTGTCTGCTCTGCATTCCTGGAGCATGGAATGGCACAAACAAGAGAAAGAGACCTCTTTTTCCCTGCATGGCTAAAAGGAAATAAATAGACATTAAGCCCCCAAAGTGATAAAAAGTCAGAATGGTGAAGTCTCTCATCACTTCTTCTCTAGTCTGTTTAAGCCTGCAAAGTGAACCATAGAGAAAAGAAGGAAGAAGAAGAGGAGGAGGAAGAGGAGGAGGGGAAGAGGTGGGAGAGGGGAAGAAGAGGAAGAGGAGGGGAGGAGAGAGAGGAGGGGAGGAGATAGAGAAGGAGGGAGAGGAGGAGAGGAAGGGAAGAGGAGGAAGAGAAAGGGAGGAAGAGGAAGGAGAGGAGGAAAAGGGGAAGAAGAGAAAGGGAAGAAGAGAAGGAGGAGGAAAAGGAGGGGAGGAGGGAGGGAAAGAGGAGGAGGGGAAGGAAAAAGAGGAGGAAGAGGAGAGGGAGGAAGGAGAAGGGAAGAGAAAGGGGAAAAGAGAAAGAGGAGGAGGGAGGAAGAGGAGGCGGAGGGGAAGGAAAAGGAGGAGGAAGAGGAGGAGAGGAAGGAGAGGAGGGGGAAGAAGAGGGGGAGGAAGAGAAGGAGAAGGAGGAAAAGGAGGAAGAGGAGGGGGAGAAGGAGGAGGAGGAGGAGGAGGAGGAAGAGGAGGAGGAGGAGGCTTTTCAAAAAAGCCTCAGTTCCAAGGGGAAACCTCAAAGGACAGGACTGCTTGCAGTTGCTGCTGTTTCTGAGACAGTGTATCTCTGAGACAGCTACCACCTGGTTTTACTACACTCTGTTTCTTTATACACTTGTCATTCCTGAGCAATTTTATCCAGAGATGCATTATGGAATTTAATAACAAAGTGAAGAAAGTCTTCTTTTTGGTTACCCCAAATCTTGGAGATGTACCAAAGATGCTAAATTTATTCTCAATACTAGCTGCAAAGAGCGACCAACCAAGTCAGCTCTGTCTCTAGTCATCAGGAAGTGGTTTGTACAAAGTATCAACAAATGTCAGACAAAAAGCCTTGGTCTTTTGTTGTTTTCTCTTTGGAGAGCCAGGCTTTGCAACCAAGGCCTCCCACATGTGAGACAAGCTCTGAGCTACAGCCCCACCCTTGATAATGTACCTTTTAAAAGAGACCTACATTTTGCTTTCCCTTAATGAGACTCTGGAGTTCTTGCTTTCTTCACTCAACTGTCCTGCTTGTTGACTTAAGCATTTGGAGTGAATGAGCAAAATGCCTGCTTCTGACAAGACATTGCTAAGTCCACATACATTTGCTGCCTCTAATTCTTGGCACAATGACTTACAGGTCACAAGCATTCCAGAAATATTTGCTGGTGGGGAGAGTCTCCCAGGTTTCACTGGAATAACTAAAATTCACTCCTCTAGGCTGGGCGGTAATTAAATCTCCTAAGGGAGCAGGGATTGCTTTTGTTTTTGTTTGAGGCAGTGTCTCCCTAGGTGACTCAAGCTACCCTCTGTCTGACTATCCTGCCTCAGTCTCTCTTGTAATGAGATTTCAGAGGTATAACCACACTTTGGTGTTTTGCTATTGTTGGTTTTAAGATTTACTTTGTGTGTGTGCGTGTGTGTGTGTGTGTGTGTGTGTGTGTGTGTTGTCTGCATGTATGTATGTGTACCACATGCATGTGATGCTTATGGAGGTCAGAAGGTAGTTTAGATTCCCCTGGAAATGGAGTTCACAGGCAGCTCAGAGCCACCATTTGGGAACTTGGAATTAAACCCCAAGGTCCTCTGGAAGAACAGTAAGTGGTCTTTACAGCTGAATCATCTCTGCAACACCTTTGTTGTTCTAAGCAACTGTTTTAAGGACATTTTAGTGAGATTGTTTTCATACCACTAGGACCTCAACATCCAAGAGTGTCATGATAGTTAAGCACAGAAGAAAAGTAAGAATGGAGGGGGGAAAAAACAAGACAATTGCGTTCACTCTGAGAGGTGACCAAGTGCCCTGGCAGGCTTGTCTCAGGAATACACCCCTTAAATACTCCTATAGGTGGAAGCCATTCGGTGAATGACTTGGAAGTCAGAGAGCCACAGAGCTGATTATTAGTGAGGAATAGTCACAAGTCTACAATGACATGATTAATTCTTTTTGTAAGACCAAGACAGGAAAAATCTACCTTGTGGGTTAAGAGTTCTGTATGCAGTTAAGAGTAAGTTCCTGTTTGTCCTGTGCTTGTTTGGACTTTGTGCACCTGATGTGCTTGATCACACATGGGTGGGAGGTAGGTGGGCAGGAAATACCTCAGGACATATACTTGCCCCTGATTGGACCTGATGGAAAATACCTCGGCTTTGTGGGGTTGCTTCTGCAAGGTGCGACTCGTGACCATTTTCTGGGAACCTGACCAGAGATACCATCAATCTTGCAACTATTTAGTTAAAGCTTGCTTCAAATTTGGCTTTAAATTGTGGTAATGGTCTTATTCTTGACCAGAAGGACTAACATTTTTCCACCAACAAATATAAAGATAAGATGATTTCCCTAAGAAGAACTGCAAATAATAAGTGTGAAAAAGGAAAAGAAAACAGAAACTACTCAGAGTGCCACAGTAAGAAGGCTCCTCCTTCCTAGGGCAGGAGCATTGCTAAAACACGAACATTAGAGAGTCACACTTCAAAGAGAACAGGATATCTGGGTACCCTCTAAAACTTCAGTGATTTTTAAATATATCCATAGGGCCAGGCTGGTGGACATCTTTAACCACTTGAGATGTGTCGGTAGTAGGGTCAGAAGTTTCAAGGCCAGCCTTAACTACATAGTGAGTATGAGGCTAGTCTGAGCTACATGAAACCCAGTCCCCCTCATCCCCAAAAAAGCGAATAAAACACACACACAACATTTTTTGCTACTGCTGTTCTCAGTCTTCAGAAGATAGAATTAATTATTTCCTCCATGATAACACGCTGAGCTACACGTGATTTTTTTCTAAAGAGTCCAAGGTTGGCAGGAAATATGTTTTCTTTACAATAGCAAAAGGGGGAGGGGTGCGGGAATAATCAGAGTTCATATCGGCAGTGAGATGTTTTTCCCTCCAATGTGATTCCCTAAGATGACACTTCGCTGTGGCATTCTCCTTGTTAAAAGCCATACAATGTTATTTCGTCTGGACTTGAGAGACTATGAAAGGAAAACGTGAATTGAGAAACAGTATCCAAAATGCCTGCAAATAGTTCTTCAGAGCATCAGGGTCATGAAAGATAAGAATGACTGAGAAATTGTCACATTTCTCAGAAGGCTTGGAAAGAGACGGGGCAGCTTAGGCCTGACACAGAGAAGGACATTAAGAAGAAAAGCAATGGACCCAGAATAAAGCCACAGTCTTGGTGACAAGAGTGCACTAACGATAACTATTAGTTACAGTTTTGGTAACAGGATTGCGCTACCATTAACAACTAGCTACAGTCTTGGTAACAGGATTGCACTACCATTAACAACTAGTTACAGTCTTGGTAACAGGATTGCACTACCATTAACTACTACTTACAGTCTTGGTAACAGGATTGCACTACCATTAACAACTAGTTACAGTCTTGGTAACAGGATTGCACTACCATTAACTACTACTTACAGTCTTGGGAACAGGATTGCACTACCGTTAACTATTGGTTTTGCTGTCTCCTTTCTATAATTTATTTAAATTAAGCACAACAGGGGGCAGGGCATGTGGCCCTTTATTTGCTATAGAATTCTGGATAACTAAGGTGATTTCCAAACAAGGTTTTTAAAAAGCTAACTAGTGTGGTCACTTCCTTTTACATATAAGAAATGCAAGCAGTGAACTTGCCAGCCTGGGGAGTAGTAAGTTTGCTACTCTGTCTTAAAACAAAACAAATAAGCTGCAATTTGTTCAGTCTGGGTATAAGATCAAGAAGGAATATTTATAATTATCTGAAAAACGCTTAGCATAAGCCTGCCCTTCCAACTATCTACAGAAAGTTGGATCTTCTTATACATCAGCCCAGCATTTATCACAGTACAGAAGCTATAGATTCAAGTGAGAATCCACCAGGCAACACATTTCTGTTTAGAAAACTGTGGTTACTTACATAAAACTATTGTTTATAACACATGGGCTTATTCTTATTTTCAAATCAAAATTAAGTAGATTTTTAAATCTTGTCATTTTAATTTCACATGCACTAAATATAGACAGAGACAGCCCGTCTTTTACTTAGTTCTTCAAGTGTCCTTAGTAACCCTTAAGAGTGCAAGAACAGGCTGGAGGAGAACGCTCAGTGGGTAAAGTGCCTACTTTATAAACTTCAGGACCTGAGTTCTGACATCTAGCTCCAGAAGAAAGACTGGTGCAGAAATTCATATTTGTCAACTCAATGCTGGGGCTCAGAGACAGGAGGATTCCTGGAGCTCACTTGTAGGCCAGTCAGTCAAGCCAAACCTATGTGCTCCAGAGTCACTGAGACTGTCTGAAAACATAAGATAGAAAGCTGGTAGAGTGGTGTGCACCTTTAACCCCAGCTCTTGGAGACAGAGGCAAGCAGATCACTGTGATTTCTAGGGCAGCCTGAGCTACATAATGAGATCCTCTCTCAAAATAAGTAAACAAGCAGAAAAAAAAAGAAGGAGCGAGCTCCTGAGGAGGACATATGACTTTACAAACATGAAACATCTGTCTGAGCATGTACTTACAACATGCACAGTGTAAAGAACTTTCACACCAGAAGGTCTAAGAATTGAGGCAGGAGCTTTACTATTTCAATTGTTCTCAGTTAAACCCTTCAGCCTTTGTCTTTAATAAAGAAGAGAAGACAAAACACCCTGGAGTTTATTATAATATCGGAATTAGCAATGAAATCTTTGTTGCTGTAGTTGGTGCCTCTGGGGTGACTGTAAGGTTTGCCTCTTTTTTTTTTTTTATTTATTTCATGTTTTCTGCCTGTGTGTCTGTCTATGTGAGGATGTCAGAAGCCCCGGAACTGGAGTTAAAAAGCCAAGTATGAGCTGCCATGTAGGTGCTGGGAACTGAACCCAGGTCCTCTGGCAGAGGGCCAGTGCTCTTAAGCCCAAGGTTTGCCTTTTTAAACATCAAATTTTTATTACACTTTTGACCTCCTCCACCCCCATCTCTCTCTCTCTCTCTCTCTCTCTCTCTCTCTCTCTCTCTCTCTCTGTGTGTGTGTGTGTGTGTGTGTGTGTGTGTGTGTGTGTGTGTGTGTAAGAGGGGAGGGTAGGGGAGGAGAGTCATGTGTGGAGACTAGAGAACAACTTGCAGAATCTGTTCTCTTATGCCATGCGTGTACTTGGAATTGAACTCAGGTCATCATGTTAATGGCAAGTCCGTTTTCCTCCTGAGCCATTTGTTTGTTTGTTTGTTTTGTTTTTTGGAAAGCTAGGGAAGACTTTTCAAACGTGAGTAAAGTTCCAGCCTGATTAAAGAAGGAGTGACTACAAAAGGCGAGGGTGCTCTTGTACAGATGAACTCCTGAAAACCATCTGGAGCGTCAGAGAGGAGGAAAGACGTGAAATGGAAGACAAACCTGAGCAAACCCTCTAGCTTTGCCTGCTGTTAGCCCCTTGCTTTATCACCAGGTTGAGTGCTCACGTGGCTAAGCACTCTGCTCACGTCCGTCCGTAGTACACTGATGAACCAGTCAGACCACAATTGCTTCAGGTGTTTTCCTGGAACATAGAGGCTATTTCTGCCTGTCTCAAACTGTTAAAACCATTCATCCTTTACTTAATTCTGTACAGGTATCCCGTGGGTGACCTTCTGCTGATAGAAAACCAAAATCACATCCTCCTGCTTTGCCAATGCTGACAGTTTCTGGTCAGACATCCCATGAAGCTTGATTACATGGACCACTAACCACCTGACTTCCCTGCCTTCAATCAACCTCTCCTCATGCCTTGTAACGCTATTTCTTCACCCTGTAAATGCTCCTCCAAGAACATGCGGTGACTGCCCTCCATCACCACATTCTTTCCCTCCTCAGGATTAGATTCTTTCTCTTTTGCAAGGCTCGTCTTGCCAATGGTTGGCATACTGTGAGGATCAGAACGCACTTGGTTTTGTAACACACGCAAACACCGAAAACAGATACCTGGTCTCTAAGGTTATGTGAGCATGCTGAATTATACCTCCTTTATGAGAATTTGTGGGTCACTTGATGCTGACAGATGTCTCCGCAGCACCCACTACCACCACCACAAAAGAAGCCTGTTGCTAATGAAAATGCAACTCAGCTCCCATTCCATTCCTGTGGCCTAGTGACTCATCAAGGGCTGCCTAGCTGGCCGTGATACATCAGCCAGTCAGACCTGGGATTTACCTCCAGATATGGCTAGGCCAGATAAACCAGGATCGAGAATTTCCCCAAGCTTCAACAGATGTCTCTCAGGAGATAATTGTCTACCTTGGTGCAAAAGCACTTGGCACATAAGATTAGGTTCTTAATTACCAGTTCAGTGTCCCCTCCTTAGGAAGATGCCCAAGAACCTTTCATCCATAAGACAAATCCTCTCTATCAACCTGAAAATTAACTTTGTTATTCCTTCACTCTGTGTGTGTGTGTGTGTGTGTGTGTGTGTGTGTGTGTTTGGGGAAGGTTGGGCATGGACTTTGAAGGTGTCTCTGATCAGCGACATTTAAATGGAGATGAAAATCCCTGGTCCTTGGATATCTGGGAGAACTTCAGGGCAGAAGGAGCAGGAGTATAAAGACCCTGAGCCTTGTGGAAAGCAAGGTTGGCTAAGCAGAGCAATAAGGATGCTGAGAGGAACAGAGCTAGACAACTCACAGGAACAAATCCACATAGAAGGCCTCTGGAAGGCCAGGGTAGATTAGCCCATGGTCTCAGTCCTGTGCAAGAAACAGAGAAAGACTATTCATAAGCAATGCCACATTCTAGATCATTCTGACTATTATGATAGTCACAGACTTTGTTGCGGGCTATCCATTGAAAAGACTGTGCTCACACAGGTTTAAGCCAATAGAAAGGCATCATTAGCCAGCCAGTGGCTACACTGGGTGTTCAGGATCCCAGTGAGCCTTTCTCAGAGTGAGTTTTTAAACACAAAAATCATGTCCTGGGTTGACATACTTCAGTTAATAAGAACAGTTAGCCAGAAGTGGAACTCTAGAAGTCAGAGTACACTTAGTGACTTTCTCAGAATTATCTGGACTTTGGTAGATTAGGCTTTTGTTTTCGTTTTGCCAGGTGGTGCTGTCTACCTGCTGAGTTTCACAGTCAGTATGTCCATCGTGGAGTTGTGCTAAGGGCTGGGGCCTGTTACACAGACTGCACACATCAGGTGTGCCACTCCAGTTGCCATAGTAGAGCCAGAGCAAGTGTCTGCTGAGATGTGCTGTCCCTTCCAGCTTGGCACCTCTACCCCAGTGACCTTGAATTCCTAATCTTCCTGCTTATATGTCCTAATTTCTGGAACTCCAGGCCTGTGTCACCATGCCTGGCTTAATTAAAGCAACTATAAAGGTTAATGGCCAACAAGACAGAATCTCGAATAACTTGAGAGTTGAGCCTCTGGGCATGCCAATAAGGATTATGTTGATTACATTAATTGCTTCTGGAAAATCTTCTGGGCTGTGGGCAGCGCCGTTCCTTACACAGGAGGAGATCCCAGACTCTGTAAAGAAGAGAGTGAATGGAGCTGTACTAATGCATTCATTTCATTTGTTTCTGTTTTCTGAACGTTGATATGATGTGACCAGTTGGCTTTGGGCTCCTGCTGCCCTTAAGTTTCCTGGTATATAACCTTGAACAATGAACTAGAATAAACTCTTTTCCCCTTAAGTTGCTTTTGTTGGGGTATTTTATGACAGCCATAGAAAAATAACTCTCAAGACAGGGCTGGAGAGATGGTTCAGTGGTTAAAAGCATTTGCTGTTCTTGCAGAGGACCAAAGTTCAAGTCCTGGTTAGGACTCTTACATACTGAATATAATTCTAGCTTCAGAGGACCCAGCATCCTAAAATGTTAAAAGAAAAAGAAAAGAACTAAGACAACAGCTTTAATGAACTTGGAGTAGAAATTAAAATTGAGACACTAAAGAGTATTCCCAAATTCCTGGCCACTGACTAAGACGGCTGATAGAGTCTCAATGGAGGTTGATTATTTATGCAGAAGACTCAAATTTCAGTGAAAAAAGTCAGTCTTTTGACTTTTTCAGTCAAAAGAATATATATTTCTAGTATTATTTTCTTCAAGTCCACTGAATTATAAACCTTTTTAACAGTGTGTGTGTGTGTGTGTGTGTGAGAGAGAGAGAGAGAGAGAGAGAGAGAGAGAAGTGTACATGCTTGTATTATGAAGGGGGTGGGGCCGGAACGAAGGTTGCTGTCCGGTGTCTTATTCAGTCTTCACCTAGCTTTTAATTGAAAATCTGTTACTGAACCCGGAGCCCACTGGTTCAGCTAACCTGATTAGCTGTTGAGTTCTGGGCATCCATCTATCTTCACCTACAAGTGCTGGAGACATAGACCCATTCCGCTATTCTAGGCTTCTTATATGGACACTGGAGGTCCAAGCTCTAGTCTTCCCTGCTGCATAACCAGCGTGTTACCAAGTAAGCTTTCGCTCTAGCCCAGAGTTGCTCTCTCCCACTTTTTTACTTTGTGTACATTTCAGTGGGTTCTTAACAAAAACAAACAAACAAACAAACAAACAAAAAAAAACTCAATGTTTTATTGGATAATTTATTTACATACACACACAAAAAAATTATCTGGGTTTGGTTGTGTATGCCAACAACCCTATCACTTAGGCTGAGACAGGAGGATCCCAAGTTTGAGGCCAGCCTGGGTTGCATAAGAAAACTCTATCTGCCTGCTAAAAAAGTACACTAACATTCATGTACCATCACCCTAACTAAGGTGCCAAATGTACACATCTCCCCCATAAACTTCCTTGGGTTTTTGTGGGGGGAGTTTTGTAGAACGTCCTATTTGTTTGGATTTTTGAATGTATGTTAAGATGTTCACTTGAAATCTATCTGTCTTCTTAACATATTCTGAAGGACACACTATGGGGCTGGAGAGATGACCCCAGTGATTTACAAACACTAGCTGCTCTTCCAGAGGACCCAGGTTTGATTCCCAACATCCATATGGTGGTTAACAACCATCTCTAACCCCAGTTCCTTGTGATTCAAATCCTCTTCTGACCTTCTCAGGCTCTTATATACACGAGTACACTGACAGACAGACAGACAGACAGACAGACACACACACACACACACACACACACACACACACACACAATAAAGCTCCTGGCCCTCACCATTCTGTTCTATGAACCTAAACACTCTGACGCCTCATGTAGGTGGATACACTCCGCCGTATCTATAAAGCTCATTATGGACCAGTGTGATTCCCCACCGATCTCTCTCAGAATCACACAGGACGCTGCAACCCCTCCTCCAACACTGAACACTTTCAATAGTCACATTATAAACCTCAACAGAGATGGAGAAGGTGGCTCAGTGGGTGAAGGTGCTTGCTACTGAAGCCTGAGGACCTGAGTTCAAATCCTCAGCCTCACATAAAAAGGCACAACATGGCCACATGCACCCTGTCATCACAACATCGTGTAGGGCAAGGACGGGAGGCTCACTGAGGCACGGTGGCTGCTACCCTACCTCCAAGTTCGCTGAGAAATTCTGGCTCAAGGAAATAAAGCAGAATGACACAGCAAGACACCCAGTGTGATCCCCTGACCTCTGCACACACGTGTATTTATGTGTGACCACACACACATAAATCACAACCTCCCAGGCTGAGATCTTGCTAGGCAACTGTGTTGTGCAACTCTGATTTAAAACAACTGAATTCAAACCGATGAGCTGTGGCATCTAACCACTCAGACATAATCCAGTTTGGCTGGGATCCCAGCAGAGAGGTCAAAAAGGCTGATCAGTGAGGATTGGCATAGTCAGGGCAGGCCCCAAGCAAGGCCCCATTAGCTATGTGGTGAAGCACATTGTTCAAACGGACAAGGCATACATCACCAGGGGCAAACGAACAATGAATACTCTCACTCCCAAAGGCAGAGACTGGTGTCCACGGCCAGGAGCTTTGGCAGAGTAAGATGTACAGGCTTCAGTGATTCAGATGGATTAAGAGTGTGGGGTAAGCATGTGGCTGCCTAGAGACGTTCATTGGAGGGAAATGGCCTAAAGAAAATGAACTTGCACATATCTATCTCACTGAGACCTGAGGCTAGATGGTTTGGACCAAGTGCTTCCTGCCCCATGCTCAGGAGAAACCTCGGGCAAGAGCGATGCTTCATTTGGCTCTCAGCTTCACTTCTGCCTCTTCACCAAGCACAGCTGAGAGTATCTTTCCTTGAAATTATTTAGCAAACTGTACTGGAAAACTTGGTCAACTATTTAAGGTAGCAGGGAACGCTGATCATAGATCGTATCATATAACACGCATCAACCTATGTTTGTGGGTTGTTTTGTTTTTTGTCAGACTATTGTTTGCTTTGTTTGATATTTTAATTGGCATGTGTTTGTAGTAGTACGTGGTGCTGTGTTGTGAAATGACATTTTCATTTAAATGTATAATATGTTTTGAGCATATTTTCCCCTTACCCCGCCTAAACCGTCTCCCATTTTAAAGCTCTCATCTTCCCACTAATTTTCTTTGTTTCCTTAGACAGCGTGAGTGATGGTTAGTATTGTCAAGTTGATGGAATCTAGACTCACTTGGGAGATGACCCTCCGGGCTTGACTGTTAGCGATTATCTTTGTTATGAGGGAAGATTCATTTTAATTGTTGGAGGACCTGTTCCTGGGGCAAGGGAATCCTAGACTAAATAAAATGGAGAAAGCATCTAAGTAAAACTAAATATAACTGAGCAAGCATCTGACACCTTCTTCTTCTTCTTGACTCTGGATGCCATGTAACCAGCTCTCTCAATCTCTTCCCGCCTCTGTGATACCCTGCCACGAGGGACTGTGTCTTCCTTTGCTTGCTGTTGCTAAGAGAAAAATGCCATGACCTGAAGCAACTTGGGGAAGAAAGGGTTTATTTTCTGGTTATTGTTTATAGTTTACAAATTACAACAGGAATTGAGAGTGGGAACCTGGAGGCAGGAACTGAAGCAGAGGCCAGGAGGAATGTTGCTTACTGGCTTGTTTCTCATGGCTCCCTCAGCTAGATTTTTAAAATAATCCAGGATCACCAGCCTAGAGATGGTACTGCCTCCCGTAGGCTGGGCCCTCTGACAGCAATCATTAATCAAGAAGATGTGCTATGGACTTGCCTGTCTAAGATCCACAAGCTAGAAAAACATCAGTGTCTGGGACTGACTTACTTCACCAAATATGATTCTATTTAGCTGCATCCACTTTCCTGCTAACTTTGGTCGTTATGACTGACTACAAACCATATTTTCTTTATCCATAACCCTGGGGAAGGGGTTGCTGTCAATCATGGTATTTTTGGTCAGACTCACTATATAGACCAGCATCAGATTTATCATCCTCCTGCCTCAGACTCCCAAGTGCTGTGATTATAGATGTTAAGTTTCAAATCAAAGCAGACTCTGGACACCAGATTCTCCCAGCATCCCTCAGTCCCTACCTGTTTCAGGCTTGCATACCACACCCCCTATCCTAAAATAAGCATATTCCATCACACTTAGCTTGCTTGCTTTTTATTTTTTTATGTCAAACTTCATTTAATTTGGGGAAGAAAGGTGCTAAAGATCAGACTCAGGGCCTCACAGAAGCAAAGCACGTGCTCTGTCCACAGACCTGTAGCTTTTTCATTCTTAGAAGATAATCTGGAGGGAGAGATGGCTCAGTGGTTAAGAGCACTGACTGCTCTTCCAGAGGTCCTGAGTTCAATTCCCAGCAACCACATGGTGGCTCACTACCATCTGCAATGAGGTCTGATACCCTCTTCTGGTGTGTCTGAAGAGAGAAATGGTGTACTTATATACATAAAATAAATGAACAAATCATTTAAAAGAAGAGAAAAGGAAGAAGAGGAGAAGGAGGAGGAGGAGGAAGAATAAGAAGAACATGAATAATAATAAAGATAATAAGAAGAAGAAGGAGGAAGAGGAGGAGGAGGAGGAAGATGGGACCAGATTGCAAAGTTCTATTCCCTATATTCAACACCTAATGAGCAACTTAAAAGTCAGGAAAGTCTATAGCTCTGTCCCACTGCAGTCTCCAGACAACAGTTCCAGAAGTCATTTCAGCATAGAAATGCCTAGAGAATGTTCTCTCCTGGGCTAGGGTTGGAAGAGTGGGAGATATTTGGACATCAGGGCAACATCTGGGGTGTGTAAGGTTCAAACTGGATACACAATGTCATACACTCTTCAACTCTTCAATCTGTAGAGATGAAGACTTGACTCTTGGGCAAAACAAACAGACAGACAGACACCAAACCCTTAATTTTTGGCTATCAATAAGAACAAAGAAGCTACTGAGGTTTGAAAACTCATTTATTTGGGGGAACAGGGTGGGAGTGGGGGTCGCAGGCATGCTGACAAAGCATGTGTGGAGTCCAGGGATAATTTGGTGGGAGTTGGTTTTCTTCCACTATGTGGATCATCGAGCTTGGTGGGAAACATCAGGGCCCAACACTTAGCATTCATGAGTCCCTAAATTCAATCTCCAGGGATCGGAGGTCTCTGACTTGCTGTGTTAGTCTAACAACCTGAGTTCAGATTCCCACAACCCACATAAAGCTGGATCTAAGTGCCCCTATGGTGAGATGGGGATAGGGGGTAAGAGGAATGGAGGATTGGGAATCCTCTGGTTGTGGACTAGCTAACCTAGCACATTCAGCAGTGAGACTTTGCCTCAAGGAAACTGATAGACCAGGATCAACACATGTAGCTGTCCTGACCTCTACATATATGTTAGGACACACACACACACTAGCACATACAGAAACAAGATTTTGTTGTGAATGAATTCTAGGCTGGGTGTAGTACTGTATGCCTATAACCCAGTACTTGGAAGACTGAGACAGGAAGATCACAAGTTTGATGTCAGCCTGGGCTATATATTTTGAATTACCCTGTATTTGCAAAAGAAAAAAGAAAAAGAAAAAGAAAAAAAAAGCCAGCAGTGGTGACACATCTTTAATCCCAGCAGTCAGGAGGCAAAGGCAGGCAGATCTCTGAGTTCAGGGCCAGCCTGGTCTACAGAGAGTTCCAGGACAGCCAAGGCTACACAGAGAAACCCTGTCTTGGAAAAAGAAAGAAAGAAAGAAAGAAAGAAAGAAAGAAAGAAAGAAAGAAAGAAAGAAAGAAAGAAA
>NW_021604639.1:11822226-11843400 GCF_004785775.1 Grammomys surdaster | reverse complement strand
AAAGAAAGAAAGAAAGAAAGAAAGAAAGAAAGAAAGAAAGAAAGAAAACCCAACAAAAGTCTATTAATTTAAAATTAACACATTTTATTATTTCTTCAAATATACAAACTTGACAGTCTGTTTTCTTTTTTAAAGGAAGATAATACAGGGTTCTGCAAGTAGCTAAGAAGTGCACTGGCCATAAATCTCAATAAAAGACCCTGTGGTCTAGTAAGATGACTGACTCAAGTAAAGGCACTGACAAGCCTGATGGCCTGGGCTCAATCACTGGAGGTTGAAAGAAATGGACTCCTGCTAAGCTGTCCTATGACTCCTGCATGTGTGCACCCCCGTGCATGTGTATGCACTGACACTCACACATGCACACACACACTAAATGCTTAGAAAGAAAACTGACACTTGTGCCCACAAAAGACTCAGAAGCAAGTTCCGCCGGTATATCCCAACCAGGTTTTTATTGTTCTTACAACTGCAAAATAACAAATTTCTGAAAGGCGCCTCCTGTGTAAAAGCTTGGGCAGCTTCTTCCCAGGGCATCGACAGAGACAATTACACAGAACATATAGAAGTCATCAAGTCACACATTGGAAGGCCCCACGCCAGTGAACAATTAAACCCAATCTATACAGCTCTCTAGTTTTAGGCTCCCTTATACATATTAAATAAATAAATAGCACATCTGCTATCAAAATAATAAAAAAATAAATTTCAAGTATTACAAATGAAAAGATCCTTGGTGTGGTTCCCAACAGTTTTTCTTCTCCCCATAAATCAAGGGTGTTGCCCGTTGTTGAAGGAAAGGTGAGAAATTTACCCCAAAAACAAATATGCAAAGTTAAAAACATTGGTCCCCATTTTATTTTGTTGTTTTAGGTGAGAGAGTGGAAGTCCTGTGGGTGCTGCTACCCATCCCATCCACCAAGGCACTGGCTTTCGAAGGAAGAAGCCATGTTCCAACCACTTCAAGATCTCCTGGGCCTGAACTTACTCAGAGATGTTCACAGAATGTGAAGTCACACTGGGCAAAGCTTTCTCTTGATGTACTGACTTAAGCCGGTCACATGTGACCACCTCTACCTGTCTCAGCCTTTGAGAGTCTCTATGTCGTACGAGCTGGTTCTGTAACTATAAAATGGATGTGCTTAGAAGGAGGCATCGAGGAAACCATCTTCAGGCACAAAGCCACAGTACCAGGCATAGTGGGGGCTCATGCTTATAACCCAAATGGCTAACATTTGGGAGGCTGAGACAAGAGAATGGCCATGAGTTGGAGGCTAGTTTGGGCTACACAGTTCCGATCCTGCTCCGTACCCCCCACCTCATCCCCAAAAGTAACGCTGCAGGCCCCCGGGTCCAAAAGTATTATCCGCCTGCACACACTTCAGCCCAAGTTTGCACTGCATATATCCTTGTCAAGACTCAAGTTACAGAAAGAAAACAGTCCAAGTCTTCAAATGTATATATATATATACATGTGTATGTGTATGTGTGTGTATATATATATATATATGAACCACAGATTTAAAAGATAGTGGGATAGTAGGCTGGGCCAAATGTGTGAATGGTTAGCTGTGAAAACACAAAGTGACTTTAAAGTGTCGGAAGCATGCCCTGTGTCACCAGAGGACTTGTCCCCGGAGCTGGGGGTGATAGAATCCCTAGGACTCACAGGAAGAAAGTAAAGTATGACCGTCAGCCGCAGCTGTGTAGCATCCTCATAAAGAGTCATTTGGGCTAACACTGCCGAGTTTCCAAATGGTTTCTTCAAGCCTTGGGATGTCCTTCTCCAGAACTTGGGTGGACAAAGGGAGAAATAGGCAGACAAGGACAAAGACATTAGCGATACTTTCAACCCATGCAAAAATCTCGCAGACACCATAAAGCTGATAAGGACGATGATTTTCTACTCTTGGAAACTCCTTGAGATGTCCAGCATGGTGGTATGAGACATACAGCAACAGACACTTGGCCAAAACATGGGGACAGCTCTATGAGCAGGCGGCCTGAAATGAGCCTTCCTTGGGCCGCCATCCCTTCTTGAGCAATGTGAGCAAAGCTGAGGGCTCTGAGATTCCCCATCTTGTAGACACTCCAACTCCTCTCATTCAGCAGCTGCAAGCCTCCAAGGGCCAGCACCCTGCCATCTAAGTTCCTGAAGTGAGGTGGGGGGTGGGGGGAGAAGAGAGAGATAGAGAGAAAGGAAGGAAGGAAGAGGGGGGAGGGAGAGACAGAAAGTGCAAACAAACAGCCACAGGATCTACTCAGGTGTCTCAGGCCCCTGGTGAAGAACAGAAGGCCAAAGGGCCCCTGGGAAGAAGGGGGCCCTAGTTATTTTTCTCAGCAAAATCCTTCCTTCCGCTGACAAAGTCTGTCCCTTAACTTGGGACCTAGAAGGCATGTGGACACGTGGAGGTGCCACGGCATGTCATTGCTCAGTAGGCCTCAGCTCCAGGACTCCTCAGGAGAATCCCCCCATACCCAAATCAGCATGTGCCCGAGCCCCTTGTCTCTGAGTCCTCTTCCTAGGCCAAGATGCATAAAAGCCACAGGAGAATGTGTGATCATCCCTGAGCCTCCAGCAAGTGGGGTCTAACCGAATCTCAGGCTTCTCTGCCACTCTTGTCTTCCGGCTATCAACATGCCAGACCAGGAGCCAGAGAAACAACAACAACAAAAACCAGCATGGTGGTGTCCAGGGCCCCGACTTAGGGGACTGATCTTCTCAAGTCCTACAGTGCTCCCCAAGCTTTGGAAGGGTCTGTAAGGTCACACAGCCCTGAAAGTCGCCAGAGAACAGAGCAAAGGGGGTCTGCTGCTTTGCCACAGGAAGCTGGGATCTGTACAACTTCCTGGTTGTCTTTGCCACCCCAACATCTCAGAGTGGGGAGGGGCTGATACTATTCAACTTTAGACCTCCATTCTCCCCCAGTCTAGAAGTCCTTGGGGTCACTTGGCCTCAGGTAGATGAGCGGGCACAAGGCAGGCCGTGGAAATGGAATGGAACCCACATGTCAGCTTTAGTGCTTCTGGGAAGAGTCGGCACCACTCCGGGGGCTCTTCATGTTCTGTTTTCAGGAGAGAGAGGAAGGGAGAGTCAGAATCTGGTGCTGATCTCAAACAGAAGGCTCAAAGCCATGCCACGAGACACCCCAGCAACTCCCCAGAAGAACACACCCCTAGCAGAGGATGATCACAAAACAACGGGAGAGCCCAAGTAGGACTCAGAACCTGACGGAAGACACCCCAGGCTACAGAAGAAGCTAGAGAAATAAGCCAGTATTCTGCTCAGCACTGGGCTAGATTCCAGCCAGAAGGGCATGGAGAGGGACAGGCATGTGACATGGGAGCCCAGCCGGTCCAGGGATCAGACAAAGGACAAGGGACCATGAGGCACAAATAGGAAAGTCATGCACCCTCCCCTGTGGGAGCTGAGGACTGCTCTCCACGCCACACAGAGCTCTCACACTGGTCACAGCCAGGTCAAAACCACCTGGGACTGTCTGGAGTGTCATAGTTTCTCTCTGGAAACAGCCCACAGAGCCTTGCACTTAGACTTAGCTACACTTGAGTCCCAAGTCTGGACAGGGAGCTCCACAGAATGCAAGAGGCGAGTGGGATGGCTGGCTATACAGAGGCCTAGAGGAGGTTGTCACTCAAGTCTGCTGGGTCTTGACCCATGTACCCCCTAGAAAGAAGTCTCACAACACATTAGCCGATATCTAGTTCTCTTTAAATATTACATCACTTGCCTTAAATACAACCATTGGCCAGCACACATCTCTCCCTAAAATCCTTCAAAAATCTAATCCTTCAAAAAAGAAATATCTAATAAATATTATGTCTGTTTCCCCGCCTCAAAAAGAAGAAAAAAACTGTCCTACCAAGGGCAGGATTACGAAAAGATGGAGTTCGGGCAGGCAGGAACACAAGAACTACTCTCAGGCCACAGAACAGAGGAAACTAACTGTGGTTGTCTAGAAAAATGACCCAGTGCTAGGCTGTCCTAAGAGTCACCACTCATAGCTGAGTGAGACTCAGGGACCCAGGCATCAGTGCCCTGTGTTAAACAGAGGTCCTTCTGGTAGTGCCCTGGGCCAAGCACATAAAGCATCCCAGCCATGTTGTAGGGTTGAAAAGAGAAGGGTTATGACTTCCACTGCCACAGGCCCAAGGCCTCGAGCATTCAAGAATGACAAAGCAATAGTAACAATGAAGAGTAACACAGGGCATCATGTCCACATAACTTCCTCAGGGGCTCCTGGCTCAGGACACACAGAGACAGACACACATGGGAGAGGACCCCACATCAATGGTACTGCTTGAAAGACCATCCAGCACTGACACATGAGCCATGTACTCCACAATGGGCAACTGTACACAAACTAAGATGCCTTTTGGCTGAGATGCAAGGACTCAGACATGGGAGGAAACAGAGGGACATGCACCAGCTCAGTTACCTTTCACAGGTTAGTAAGGAGAAAACTTTGAAAAAATGTGACAGACAGTTCGTCTTTCAAGCATAGTGGGGAAGGGAAAAAAAAAAAAAGCAAACAGGTTGGAAAAAGAGAAAACAAAACCAATTTTAGTATCTTCTGTTTAGTTTTGAGGTAGTGTCTCATTTAGCCCAGGCTGTCCTGTAGTGTAGATGACCTTGAATTTCTGATTCTCCTGCCTCCTCCTGAGTGCTGGGGTTACAGATGTGTGTTCCACCTTGCCTGCTTTATCCACTGCTGGGGGATTAAACTCAGGACCTCTTGCATGTCAGTCTATCCCTCCACCAACTGAGCTACATTGCCAGCCTGAGTGGGTGTTCTTGCTTTAGTGAGCATCTGTAATTTTAAGATGAAAAATGTAGGTGGTCCCTTGTTCTCAAGCAAAGCAACATCCCCCAGGAAGATACAACAGAGGGCAGTATCTGCACATCACTTAGTTTTATCAGGAGACCAAGATAATGGATATCAGGCCTCTGGGGCCTCTCAAGATCAAGACTGAGTACTCCAGCTGCTCTGAGAAATGAAAATCCAGTGGCACAGAGCAGAGGGAGCAAAGGACCATCTCCATGCAAACTTAAAGCTGCCGAGTCCAGAAGCGGGGATACACTGCCCAAAGCCCGTCAGGCCTCTCCTAGGTGCCAGATATTTGCCATGAGTTATATGCATATTTTCTTTCTTTCTTTTTTTAATTTTATTTTATTTGCATATTTTCATTAACAATGCTCCCTACAGAGTTGCAGTTGCCACTTACAGCTGAGGAAGCTCAAGTCTTAAAATTGCCTCAACTTGCCTAATGTTCCAAAGATGGTGGCAAAGTTGGTTTGGGATGGCTTTTAAAATAAATTCTGGAAGCCAAGTTAGGCATACCTGTAATTCAAGCACTCACTCAGAAGCGAGAGCCAAAAGGATCACTAAACTTGAGGTCTGAGCTACACAGTAAGTTCCAGGCTAGATAGGACTAAGATGGTACTGTTTTAATAAAACCGTCATTGATTAATTTTGGTCACAGGATCGGGGTTGATTTCATAGATCTAATGGTCTAGGACATGAGGTCACACTCTCAAGGCTGAGCTACATGCTGGGTCTCCAGATTAGAATTTAACCACAGTCATGGTGGGGGATGAGTCTGTGGGATGAGTTCTGGCTTAACTAAAGGCATTCTAGCCAAAAGCACTATTAGATTCACCTTAGGAATGGAAAAGTTCCGGTTGTCCATTTCCAAGGTGAATCTAATACTGTAGGGTGAAGGCAGCAGATATGAAAGGCTTTTCTCAGTAGGAAAACTGCCTTCTGAAGGATATGCAAAGCTGCAAAACCAACCACAAAGTTTTAAACCCAAAGGCTCTGCAAGGAGAACCCTTGGTCCTCAAGCAGTTCACAACAGACGTGAGATGGTGCGCACACTGTCCCTTTTTGAGAGAGAAGTTAACAGCCACACCTGTCCTTCTCCCTAGGAAGTGGCAGCAAGGGAACCCTCAGGAGCTAACCCAGAGACCAGCAGCTACTCATGGTGCCCCTTAGGCCTCAAGAATCAGAAACAGAAAAATAGTACCTGGGCTTTTCCAATAAGCCTGCAGGGAAGAAGAAACCAGCTTTCTGGGGTACAAGGTTTGTTTGAGGCTTGACTACCAGTTTGTGGGTGTGCAACTCATTTGACTTTTCTTGTTAAACAGGACAAGGATAGTCCTGTCCATCTCTTATTTAAGGGACCAGAGATACAAAGGATGGCCAATCCCATCCTCTGTGAGTTACACTCTTCCAAATGCCAGACCCAAGCTTGTCAGAGCTGCAGTCAGGTCTGAGGATACAGTGGCGTGGGATCCCTGGCTATAGTTCTTACAAGGGTGTCTCCACAGACTGTCCCTTGCCAGGACTGACAGGCCAGGACAGCTCCATGACATCAAAATAGGTCCCCCACACTTGGTTACTAGGTTCTGAATAAATATTATTTTCAGAACAAAAGGATTTTTCTCTGGAGGAGGAGGTACAAAGCCATGATAGCAAGCACTAGATTTGTTCAGTATCAAAAGCTGACCCTCCAAGGGAAACCTGGCATTATGTCAAACCCCTGGCTATGACCAATGAAGACACAGCGTAGAATCCCAAGGGAGTGGGGAGTAGCACCCTGTGGTTGATGGAATTGGAGCGTGCTGAATGAACATGGTGTGTTTTCCCTTTCTGCATCTCTTCTTTATAAACTTTGGGTATTCTCTCCCATCTCCTTCTCCTCTACAGGCAACCTCAGACTTTACCCAGACTGCCTTCCTCCTAAATACTTCAACAGGCAGAAGACTAAACAAGCAAAACAAGCAAGTGTTGAGTACACGCAATAGAATTATTGAGAAGGAAATACTTACAGACAGGCTTTCCCTAGCAAAGGCTGCAGGGAGACAAGGTAAGGAGAGAGAGAAAGTCAGTCAGAAGGCCAGATGGCAGCTGCTGAGTCAAGCCACACACACCTCCCATCTCTGACCCAGCCAATAGATCCCAGACATCTGTTCCTGAGGATTTGGTGATTCTAAAGGGCTGTCCTAACAAAGTCAGAGGCATCTGTGAAGTGGGGGACACGACTGGGCTCTTGCCAGTGACCACCATGACTAGATCAGTGTAGTTCTGGATGTCACCTGCCTCTGGCCTAGGTTGATTCCCTTGAGCCTCTGCAACAGAAAACTCCCACAATGCACCAGGATAGAGTGGGATGGAGAAGCCATCTGCTTGGCTGTAATTAGAAAACAGGCCTAAAGGAATATCTACTAGTGTCTTCCCATTGGCCCTGTGTCCATTTCCAAAGCTAAAGAGACTGAGCCTGGACATGAAAATCCACACACCAGGCATGGCAGTGCACCTGGGAGGAGGCAGGAGAGTCAGGAGTTCAAAGTTATCCTCAACTATACAGTGAATCTGAGGTCATTCTATGCACCATGAGACCCTGTCCTCCACAAAACACAATAATCTTACACTTGGGATCCAGAGCTAGAATGGCCATAAGTTAGAGATTATGTACGTAAGAAATGGCCTGGACTATATACCAACAACTTGTAGCTGAACGGGGGAAAAAAACCAAACCCACATTCATGTTAAAACAGAGCTACAATCAAAGCCAAGTCCCAGGGCTCCCAGGTAATCCACCATCTCACTGCCAGACCCTAAGTTATATGAACAGTACAAATCATCTTGTCCGAGCCACTTTTTGTAGGGTATATTACTTCCCCAATTCTCAGATTAGGAAACTGAGGCCTGGAGTAGTTAAATGAGCTTTGGAGGCCCTCAGGATGTTAACAGGAAGCTCAGGGACAACGGAAGAGCTGGCACCACACAGGCAGAATTGGTCCAGTGTTGAGCTGAAATTCATCCAGGTATGGGGCATGGCCTATGATTTTATGTTTGCAAAGGTCCTTGGCTATCTTTGAAGGACTGGTTTCCTGAAAACAAATTTTAATGCTCAACAGCCAAACTCTTCAGCCTTTGATCTTTCAAGCTAGTGAAAGAGTGGATTTTGCTGAGTTCTGTTTATTTTCACTCTGATCATCTAACCACTGTGTGAAAAGAGCTTGGCTGCCTGATTCTGTACGTGTGTATATGTGCACCATGCATTTGTGTATAGGGGTGCTGGTAAACACAAATACCCAAGTGGACATAAAAGGACAACCTCAGATGTCAATCTTCAGGAGTCTACCACCTTTTCTTTAAAAGGAGGTCTCTTATTGTACTGGGATTTCGCCATGTAGACCAGGCTAGCTGGCCTGTGAGCTTCTAGGATCCACCTATTTCTGTCTCCTATCTCACTACCAGTGATTTTACAGTGATTTTACATGTGTCTCTGCACTCAGCTTGTTCCATGGGTTCTGGGGATCTGAATGTAAGTCTCTGAAGTTGCACGGAAAGTTCTTTAAACTCAGCTGCCTCTCCGGCTCAGGACTGTTTCTAAGGAGGACAGGGCGATGCTGGCTCTGGAGAGGACGTAGGTTCTTCTGTGTGACCTCAGCCTTTTTCTGTCAGAGGTGACAGCAAAGGAGATAGCAAAGGAGAGGAAAGATAAGACATCAGTCCCACGGAACGTACAGACTCCTGGATTGGGAATTGCTAGAGCATAGACCATTCTAGAAGTGGTGCTCACAAATGTGCATAGGACGGGGGCGTTTTACAATGTCTTTTACTCTGCCTGACTCTGCTCAATAAAGAATAAAGATTACAACCTCAGAAAGGATCCACACAGTCACGGTTGACAAGGAAAGATTCAGAGAGAGCACTGTGTGTTCTGCCTGATGCACGTACATACACACACCTTGCTGGCTGCACACGACACATGCAGCCCACCTGAACACGGACACTCATTCTCACTTCCAAACACGACACAGAGCCCCAGATACGGGGATCATCTCTCCTCTGCACCCTCCCCTGTAGGCAGTAATTAAAGCAGGATCACTGACTTGTCCGGGCAGCTGCGTGGGCACTTCCGGGGGCAGGCAGCTTGGCAGGGCAGCAGAAGTGGAAGCCACATGCTCCTCAAAGCTGTTGATGCGAGGCTTTTTGGTGGGCTCGGGGCTGGCTAGTGGGGTGACACTATTGCGTCTCATGAGCGGGTTAGGTCCCTTCTTTGCATCCTAAGCAGACAAAGACAAAAGAGAGAAGGCGACAGTTACAAGGAGTGGGGAGGGAGGTAGAGAAGCCACACACACACACACACACACACACACACACACACCACATAAATTCCTCTTGAGATTTGTAAGGGACACCCAGGTGAGTGACCTTGACCCTGAGCTGCTGCTGGCACAGAACTTCTCGCTATGTGCAAAGCAGGGGAAGAAAAAATAATTACAACCACAGCAGAGGAGAGGGTCAGAGAAGAGAATTTTAACTCCCAGTCACCCCACCCACAGAGGGCCCAGGAGAGACCGTTGGCTCTGAGATCTCAGGAATGGGAGGGGAAAGGTGTCAGGGCTGACTCCCGTCCACCTGGTCTGCAGCACACATAAGCACCTGCGGAATACTCTGTGCTTGACCAGACAGTACCCAGCCTCAGTCTAGGAGGCCAAAGATGGAGAAAACAGGCAGCAGTCTGTCCATTAGGATGAGATGTCAGCTGTCCAAGCAGAAGCTGATGAGACAGGAGACTAGGCTCCTGGGAGCCAATGCATGGCTCAGCACCTCAGAGCCCTGGACATCTTCAGCCCCAGTGCTAGCAAGTAAGTACTGAGGCCCATGGAGCCCATCTCATGTCTAAACCCGGGATTAGTTAGGGCTCTGTTCATTCAGCTAAGTGACCAGGTGCCTTGGTTCAGAGGGGCGGGGCCAGGAGACAGGGCGAGGCAGCCCAGGGACACAGTTCTCTTCTAGTGTAGTCCAAGTGCAAGTGGGGCAGAAAACAGGCTGACACCCCATCCATGTACCCTTCCTACCAAAGTCTGCCGACCAAGCTCCTTGGGGATGGGTAAGTCACCTGTTTTGCGGACTCCACAGACAGAAAGTCAAGTTCGGTGTAAGAGGAAGGTCTGACTACACTGGCAAATTGTTGTATTTTGACAGCCTGCATAAAGCAAATTTAAACCCACTTTCACAACACAGGCCTGGACAGATACACCATCTGCCCAGTAAGAGGATTCAACATGACCATACACTCCCTCCCCCAAAACCTCAGACCTCCCTGAGGTGGAAGACAACAGCAGCCAGGTGCTGAATCCCCTAAAGTCTCCTAAGACCTTCCCTTGGCCGTGCTGCAGGATGCCCATCCTCCGGCCCTCTTCCTATCTCAGACCTTTGCTAACTGTGAGCTTAAGGGCATGCGGATGATGTTGCTGGCTGGCTGATCCAGTCTGAGCCAGACTTCTGGTGCTTTTGAGAAGGGCACAGCTTTTTACTGCCTGAAGTGGTAACAGCTACTGTGCCAGGATTATGATTGACAGAAGGAAGTAATCCTCTGTTTAAATCATTCTTCCCAGTCAAGTAGAAATGAGGAGGGAGAGAGGGAGGGAGGGAGGGAGGGAGGGAGGGAGGGAGGGAGGGAGAGAGAGAGAGAGAGAGAGAGAGAGAGAGAGAGAGAGAGAGAGAGAAAGAAAGAAAGAGATTGTAGACAGAAAGAAAATGAATAGATTTCATGATGCCACAGGAAAGACGGGCTAGGAATAGAGATGTGGACCTGGCCAGTGGGTGCCAAAGAAACTCAGAGAACCCTCCAGAAGAGAGCCAGACCCAGGGTTTCCCAAGGGTCCCAGGGCATCGGAGCCTAACTCACCTCTGACCTCTCCCGGTGTGTGCTCACTGATTCTACATTCAAGTAAATAGACTCCACACGGCACCCTGAAGGTTAAGGATGGAGAATGCAGCTTCTGTTAAAAAGATCGTCCTCCTCTGCAGCCCTCCAGTCACCAGGAGACCCCAGGGTCAGGGCCCAGCAGGGGCTGCTACTCACCATACGCCACAGGTGTCAGTTTCAGGACTGTGTGAAGGGGACATTTCAGGTATGGCATCTCCTCTGAAATGAGACATGTTATCATAATTAGTAAGAGACTGAAGCAAAGAAGCTCAGGAGCATCTCCAGCACAAGAGCCTCATGCCTAACCCAGAGGCCCTGGGCACACGGAGGCTTGAGGGTTCCCCAGGCTGGTTTATGAAGTGATGAAGCCCACTAAGCCTCACACTGTCCAAGTACAGACCCCTCAGCAGGCTGTGAGGCAGACCCATACTCAAGCAAAGCGGAGTAGGATAAGATGGGTCCCCTGCCACCTGCACTCAAGGGCTGCTTCCTTCTTTCCTCCTTCCTGGCTCAGCTTCCCTCAATACCTGCACTCTTGTCAAGGAAGTAGGCTAGTAGGCAGCGTAGGACAGCCTGGTGACAGATGACCAATACATTCTCTTGGCGCTCTAATTCCATGATCACAGGCTCCAGGCGCTGGACAAGATCCTGGTAGGACTGAGCACACAGGAATGAAATAGCACATTAGGAGAGGATAATCAGAGAAGAGCCAGGCAATCACTTGCAGCTTTCATCACAGACTGGCTCATAGCTCGTGAACACACACACACACACATCCATCCTTGTGAGTATCCATCCAGCTCTGCATTTGATGCAATACTCCTATGGAACATGAGGATAGTCTGCAATCCTGTCTCTCTCAATTCCTTCCTCTTCCTACCCCTCTTGAGTACTAGAGAAAGATTAAACTCTACCACAGACTATTACTCAGGCAACCATTAAAATTAAAAGGATCGAAGTCCCGGCACATGTCCCAATGTGGGAGAACCTCAAACATTTGTATGTCAAGTGGGAGACACTAAGTATCAACATCTATACACTGAAAGATTCCTTCTGTGCACCACCCAGAACAGACAACTCTATGTAGACTCAAGGGAGTTGTGGTCACCAGGGTTAGGTACAAGGAGATGTTAGTTAGATGGACTGCTAACAAATCAACAGTTTCCTTTTGAAATACAGGTGGGGTATGTCTGAAATCCTCCACATACAGAAGGGGGAAGCCAAGAGGATTGCTATGACCTCAAGGCGGCCTGTAGTACACATTTTCTATCCCATTTCAAACAACAAAAATGTAGCCAGGTATGGTGGTGCACATCTGTAATGCCAGCAACTGGGGAGGTTAAGGTAGGATCAAAAACAAGGAAAGTCAGATACACAACGGGCACAAGAGCTGCAACATAAAAAAAACAGCAAAGGTCCTCCTTATGCCGACTCTTCTATGCTTTTTCTCCTGACTGGAGTCCCAGTGAAAGAAGGCCAGAGTAAGACCAGAAAACAGTATAGTGGCCCACCAGGAACTGGAACTATGACAAAGGCTCAGAAGGACACCCACTAGGTGTCAACACAGCCACCTGGCTGAACTCCCAAAGTACCACATGGCTCAGCACACTCCATTCTAACAAGAGTAGCCGCCTGCTCAGCCATTCCCTCTACCAACACCAGCCTAGCCCTGGTACAAGCCATCTGACATCAAGGCCAGCCTGTCTACCATGCCACCTGCCTGCAGGGAAAAGCTTCGGTCTGGAGTGAATCACCAGCCATCCTTTTTGCTATATCCCATGTCATCAGAGAGACAGATAAGGTTCTCATTGTTCTCAAGTGTGGGAAACACAGCGCACTTCCCTTAGGGTTTTTACAAGGCTCTCTTTAGTGAGATGGAGAGACCACAGAAGTTAATAGAGATGAATTTGCAGATCTGGTGGAAGATGGAATGGGGTAGAGAGATCTTGTAGGGATGTACCTGATCATGCTGAGGCCCCCAAGGCCTTCTCTCAGCCAGCTTCATACACATATGACACAGACCCTGACCATTACAAAGAAAGACCAGCAGCCAGGAGACTAGGACCCATGCTCACCTCACCCGTGGGATAGCGGTAATAGTATTTGTCTTGTTCACGCAGTGCGTACTCCTCAGGGTAGGTGTTTCTGATCTCCTCATAGGTTAGTTCCTCACACACACCCTGTCAGGAAGAACAACATTCATTCCAGAAAACTTCCCTATATGACCACCTCAAACAAAGGGGGTGGGGGGTGGGGGTCTCAAAAAGCCACCAGGATGCCAGAGGATCCACGAGACAACCCTCCACTCCCTGCCAGGCTTCCCTGCACCCGCACAAGCCTGGGACTTACGGCATCGATCTCATTGAGTGCCTTCCACTGCTCGTAGGGGAGCCTCAGGGCCTCTGCGGTCTGGATGGTACTTTTCAGCTGGCTGGTCCACACACGGAGGTCCTTCAGATTCTGTTCTTCCACGAACTTGCTCAGGGCATTGGCGAACTGAGGGAACACGGAGACAGAGGTCACACAAACTCCGGTTCCTTTTATAGGTTATGTTATTGCTTGGCAATAACTAAGCCCACTCAAACCTTATCGGAGTCCAAGAGTCCTGACTCTACCCTCGAATTCCTAGTGAACACTCACATGTACACATACCAACACCACATGCAAATACACTCAGCCTAGTAAGGCAAAAATAGCCAAAAAATATACAACACCCAAGAACCCTCAACTCTACCAGGAGGGAAACAATCACCCCCTGCTCCCCATGCCCATGCTCTCCCCTCTGCTCTACCTTCTTGCCTCTGCTGGACAGGCCTGAGTCGCCCCCAATCTTCCCCTGCAAGTTGTACTCATTTTCACCATGGCGACACAGGTAGATGGTACGGGGCTGCACGTGGATGTTCATCAGGTAGTACACAATTCGGCTCTGGATGTGGTCCTGCACTCTGTTCACCAAGAACCTCCGGCCAACGTCAATCACTTTGATGAGAGACAGGTCCCTGCCAAGAAAACCACCATTCAGGCCTCCATAGCCTTACAGACAGAAAACCTCACACCCTGGGCCTATCCAGCATTTAGAATATTTGCTTCCTGGGGGCCCCTAACAATGACCTGTTGTAGATCCTCTCTAGGAGTCAGAGAATAAACCCAAGGCAACAGTTCCCTCAACCAGGCTGTTCAAACCAGATAGAATGGCTGGAGAGATGGCTCACTCAGTAATACACAAACATAAAATTCAAATATATCTTCTTTAAACAAGGCACAGTATAGTCTGTAATCCCAGAGCTGGGGAAGCAGAGACAGGTGGTTCCCTGGACCTCACTGGCCAGTCAACCTAGCCAACTCAGTGAGCTCCAGGTTCAGTGAGAGAGTGTCTCAAAAAGTAAGCGGGAGGGACCACCAAGTCTGATGTCCTGGGTTTGATCTCCTGGGCTCACAAGGTGGACAGGGAGAAAAGGGGCTCCCAAAAGCTGTCCTCTGGCTTCCACATGTGTGCTGTGGTGTGTAAGTATGCACATACACACACAGACAGACAAAAAACCCAAACACAAGCAAATAAGTAAATGTACAAATGTTTGGGTGGGGGAACCCTACCTGGGCATGGTGGCTCACACCTTTAATCCCCATACTGGGGAGGCAGAGGCTGGCAGATCTCTGAATCCATAACTAGTTCCAATCCAGCCAGGGCTATAGTGAGACCCAATCAAACAAACAAACAACAAAAATCCTAGTAAATCTTTTTAAGGTAGAGAATCATTGAGAAAGACACTCTGATACTATTCTTATCATTTTTAATTACATATATATATGTATGGGTGCATGTGTTCGAGTGGATATGTGCACATAAGCGCAGAAACCCGTGGAGGCCAGAGGCAGTCAAGCCCGAAGTAGCTTGAATTATGATTAGTTGTGAGCTGTCGGCTAGGTTGCTGGGAACTGAACTGCAGTCATCTGGAAAAGCAGTGCGTGCTCTTAACTGCTGAGCCATCCCTCATTTTGAACCTACCCATCCACCACTGTCTCCCTTTAACTACTCCTAATCTCCCTCCTTTCAGGAGTTTTATCATTAATAACCCTTGAGTCTAATTAATGTAACTGTTTATGCACGGATGTGATCCCTCCCTCAGCAGCCATCAATTGCCAATGACTCCTCCATCTACCCAAGGGTGGAGCCATTTCTAAAGAGTTTCTAGACATATCTGGGAGCTGTTTTAGAGGCCTCGTGTGGATAATCCAGGGTGGTATCTTCTGGGGAATCACCTGTCGAACTTATCAGGGTCAAGAGGCTGGTAGCTGGCTTCATAGCAATTGATTCTCTTCATGAAGTCGTCCATGGCTTCTGCCGAGTTGCAGTCTTTGTAATCTGGGCTGGAGATTTTAACTTCCTGCAACGCCACAAAGAGCAGCCTGATGAGTCACAGGGAAGGCTTTCTGCTTAGATTAAACAGGATTTGGGCTTTCAAACGGGGAAAGCCCAAAAAGGCTCGGAATAAAGATTATCCTACCCAGCATATAAGAGGAAAAAAAAAAAAAAGCCGGTGTCGGGAAGTTTGACTCATGGCCTTTTGACCTCATGATTGCACCACAAAGATGCTCATAAGGACAGACACAGGAAACCCACGAGGACCCCATGAGGAACGAACATAGCTGGCCCATACACCAAGGCGGCCCAATCCAATAACTGAGTGAGCCTGACCCCTCAATTCAGCAGAATACTACAGACGCACATAAAGAGCAGGCCTTTGGTTACAAAAGGCACATTAAGAGCTTAGAGATGCCCCCGATCTTGGGTAGGATTTCTCTATCTGCTCCGACAGAAGCAATCTCCCCTTGTGCTGGTCTGTGCGATGACATCTAACTTGACCTGGTGCCTACACTTTTCACTTCTTGGACAAGGAGTCTCCTATAATTGGGCGATTATGTCTCTCCCCACAAAAAACCCAGGTAGATTTTAGGGAAACTTTGATCTGGGTCTTCGAGGCCAAGTCTTACTATCTAATCTTGGTTGAGCTGGAACCTGCTACATAGACCAGGATATCCTCAAACAGTCCTAAAACCTCCTACCTCTCTCTGACCAACAAGTATTCAGCAGGCACCATCATGTCTGCCCTGAGAATTTTGTTAATCTTTTACTCACACAGCTATAAGGCAGACAGGAAGATAGAAAAGCCTGGAGATGGATGTTAGAGGTTCCCACCTTTTTGGTTTTTGTTCTGTTTTGTTCAGTTTTGTTCTGTTTTGTTTTGAGACAGGCTGTCATATATCTCAGTCCATAGCTAAAGATGACCTTGAACTTCTGATTTCCCTGCCTCCACCTCCCAAGTGCTGAGATTCCAAGTATTTACTACCACACCCAATTTGTATAGTGCAGGGGATTGAACCCACAGCTTTGCGCATGGTAGACAAGCACTCTACCACAGAGCCACATTACAAACACGGTTGCCTAAGAATCTGCATGTACTTAATGCTGTAGAACTGCCCACAAAAAATAGCTACTAAGGTCAGTTATAAATTATGTGAATTGTACAATCAAAACTGTAATATAGGTCACAAATTCCTGGGCCTAATCTGCAAAATTGCTTTGAGTCTTAATCAGAGAAAGATTTCTAAATACAGGACCAGGGCCAACAGTGAAGTATATGAATGGGTAGAAAGCTACTACTAGACAAACTCCTGATTTAGCATGGGAATGACGGCTCACTGGGGAAAACGATCTCACATCTGCACCATGCCAAGCCCAGCACTTCTGCTTCCTCGAACTGTGAGCCTCTTCCTTTTCACCCACTCTCCCTGAAGTATGAGCTTGTTTCTTAGAAATGCTTTGCAATGTTCCCACTGTCTTGGAGAAGAAGATGAGTGAAAGAAGCTACAAATGTTTAGCATGCCTTTAAAGGTCTATTTTGGGCCAGGTGTAGTGGTGCATTCCAGTGCACCAGTGATTCTAGTACTCAGGGAGCAGAGGGGACGGGATGCCTTGAGTCCAAGGCCAGCCTGGGCTAAACAGTAAGACCTTGTCCCCAAATAATAGATGGATGATGGATAGATAGATAGATAGATAGATAGATAGATAGATAGATAGATAGACAGATGTATGCAATAACACCACCTGCATCTCCTACCCACAAAAACTGATTGTCTTTATAAATATGTCCTATTCTAATATGATTAGGGCTGAAAATCAGGAGTGAGATTTACATCCACCATCCCAGAAGTGGAGGACCAGGGCAGGAGCCTTGCCTCAAATATAAGATCAGCCTGAGCTGTCACACAGTGTTCCAGGACAGGCTGGGCTGTGTGAGAATCCTGCCTCAAAAACACAACAACAACAACAACAACAATAACAATGACAAAACTGAAAAGAAATTGATCTAAAAATACAAGAAGTTTCGGGACGGTGTGACAGCTTGGTAGGTCAAGAGTGTTGCCACACCGGATGACCCGAGTGGATATTCAGAACTCACATGGTGGAACTGACTCCACACACTGTCTTCTCACTGTGCCTACCCTACCACGTATACACACAAAAAAACTTTAAAAAACAAAACAAACCCTGTCTTTATAATTCTCATTTCTGTTTGTGATCTATTATTATCAAGTAATAAAAAGGATGTTTAATCAAACAGTATTGCCACTGACCTTGACTTATCTGGATAAGCTACCCTTGTCCAGTGGAACTGAGAGGGAGGGGGCACGTTTACACCCCTTCTTCCCAAATTTGAGACTTTTGCCTTCAGCATGCTGAGCCCTGAAGGCTTTGGTTCACATAATAGCATCCGTACCTACCGAGGACCTGGAAAGCAAAACTGAACAGCTGGCTGGCCTCCCCTGTATAAAGGGATGGGCTGCCAATCATCCCTGGCTACTACTCCACCATCACGCAGCTTTCAAGATTCTGACACCAGGTTAAACTACTCCCTGTCTGTCTCCTTTATGCACCATGTCCCAATCAAGACTGTGTACTGCTGCTTGCCCTCTAAGACCTTGGAAAGGGCCTGGATATCTCTTAAGATCAGGTCCAGGACATAGACTGTGCCAAATTAATACCTCCATGTGCTTCTACTGTCCTTGTATCTATCTGATGACACTCAACCCCACACAGGGTAGCTCATCTGCTTCTATGGTTTTAGTTACTGTCTAGTCCCTGACCTGAGCTCCCACCAGGGCTGCAAATGACCTCATAGTATAAGGACCATATAGAAACAGTTTCCTAATTGTCTTACCATGATGTTGGAGGCCACAACAGTAGGGTCGTCACAGACTGACTCGATGAAAAATGCCTGGGGGAAGGAAGCAAGACAGGAATGTAAAAACAGCCCCCCACAGGCCAGCTTTGAGTTCACTGTGATATGAGGAAACCGGCAGGAAGAGGATACAACTGGGGATGTGTAAAGCAAGCTAGAACCAGACAGACACTGCATGCTTCCTCTTAGATGCAAAATCTAAATTTAAATGTGGGTGTGTGTGGGGGAGGGGGGAGTGTAATATGACAGAACAGGAAGACTAAAGGCAGGAGTGGGAAACAGGTTCATAGAATACATGTACCAGGAGCCTTGCCTGTTTCAAAAGCAAAGAGACAATTTGGGGAGCAGATGAGGACTAGTTAATGGGGCATGGAGGTGGAGGCAAGAGAAAATGGAAGGGCAAATATGGAACAAAGTATAATGATACACATGTATGAAAATACACACACACACACACACACACACACCTTTTGTGCTTTAGAGCTAGAAGCACTTGTCTCTGTTTGCTAACCAAAATATTAATAAGGAAGGAAAAAGAAAAGGCACTGGAAAAGTATTACCTCATTAAATATCATCTTTGCATGGCCATGGCCCTCCCCCTCCCCCTCCCCCAGGAAGAGAGGGCTCCATAGTTCCTAAGCATCCCACCCCAAGGAGGACCTTGTTTTAAAACGGCAAAACATAGGCAACTACCCATGAGTCCAGGCTCACACCTGCAATCCCAACACCTAGCAAAGGGATTGCTACAAGTTTGATGTCAACCTGGGCTACATAGTGACTTCCAACCAACCTGCGCTACAGAGTGAAAACCTGTATCAACAACTCAGGGCAACAAGAAGCTGACACCAGAGTCAGGCAATCAGTTTATTTTCCAAGATGTTTTCCTCTCTCAACTTGCTTGGGGGAGGCAGGTTTGTCTCACCTTGAAGTCATTTTCTTTGGCAAAATGAAGGATCATGTGTCTCCTTTCTCTAGTCGTATTGGTGGCATCAAAAACCTGATAAAGAGGAAAAGGATCAATCAGTCAATCAATCAAACCTGGTAATAACAGTTACCTAAACCACAAGGAATTCAGTCCGCTGTTTCCAGAAATAAGTCCTAAATCCCTCCTTCCAAACAGAATGTGCCCAGTCCTCTAACCTCTCCAGGGTGCTCCCAGACTCTTCTGCCTATAGCTGTTAGGCACAGGAGGGGAGAAGGAACTAGCAAGCAGTAAAATACAAAGAGGGACCCAGGAATAGTCCCGGCTACAGTGGCTGGCAGCAACACAGTAGAGGAGGCGCTCAGATGCCCACTGCACTGGTGAGTGACAGCTATGTCCCAACATCCATCCCAAGATACACTCCTGAATCATGAGCTGCTTTGAACCACTTGTTCCCTCAGCTCTTAAGCGTAGAGGCATTTGTCCCCACCCTCACTGTATTGCATAGGCCAACAAGGTCAGAGTTGTCCATGCCCCCAGACTTACTGCAATCTGTCCTCCTTCCTTTGTCAGGTAACTTTTGACATCTCTCAAGGCAGCTAAGGCACACTGTCTGCAAACACACAAGAAGGAAAGTACTGGTCAGAGCAGGCCCAGCTCAGCAGTCGCACCCTCTATGACACACACTGAGGTTCCAGTTTGAAGATGCTCAGTGCTAGCCAGGCCTCATTAGGTCCACAAGCCTCAGCCCAAGGACCAGTAGAGATAGATACCCACCTCCACACAGCTGAAGGAGGTATGGTCTCTCTACTGTTGAGTTTACAGGCATGAGCTATCATGCTTGGTCTTCTTTTTCAATTTTTTAATTTTGTGTTCTGTCTTTCCTTCCTGGTACTGGGAATTGAAAGCAAAGCCTTGAATATGCTAAGTATGTGCTCTACCACTAACTAGCAGCCCTTTTTCCCCATTTTAGTTTGAGTCTCACTAAGTCATCCAGACTGGCCTTGAACCTACTCTGTAGTTGAGGTTGGCCTAGAACTTGCAGCCTTCCTGCCTTAGCCTTCAGAATTCTTGGATTACAGAAACTGTACACCGTGTTCTGCTTTAAAAATTAAACCAGGGGAGCTTTTTAAGAACTGGTGCCAAACCAAGGGAAGAGATACAGCTCACTTGATTAAGTGTTTGCCCAGCATGCATAAAGTCATAGGTTCAATCCACAGCACTGGATAAAACTTAAGCTTTGTGGTACCATCTATAATTCTCCTACTGGGGTTGGGGGGGCAGGAGGGTGGAAGCCAGAGAATCAGAGGTTCAACCTCAGCTATACAGAAAGCTCAAGGCCAGCCTCAGCTATGTGACTTGGTGCTAGGCAGGAGGAGAACAAATACCCATATAATATCTGCACTCAGGAGGCTAAGGTAGGTAGATCTGAGGATGAGGCTAATCTAGCTATGTAGTGTAAAGCTAGTCAGTGTTATATAACAAACACCACTTTAACTAAACTAATAGCAGTACTAATAAAATAAAAATAAATGCCAAAGCAGACCCAGAGAGTCCACTGGACAGGCCTGGGGCTGTGCCTGGCATCAGGATCTCTTCCCACAGCCAGCTGATTCCAGCACCATGCAGAGCTGAGGGCACCACCTGTCACCTGCAGTTTAAGAACTCGTTTGCAAATGCAAACTGATGATTTCCAATGAAAAGGACTTTGTTCACTCCTGGCATGTGGCAGCTGTTGAAGTGTCTCAGGGTGGCTCAGTTTGTACTTCTGGGAGAAGATCAAAGCAGCCAGTCACAGACAGACCAAGAGACTTGTCCTACTACTAGCTCAGTCTGATGGCCACCAGCATGCAGGCTGGCCTTTACTTCCTTTTACAGAATCCAGCTTCAAAACAAAGGAAGCCGCACAGTGGGGAGATAACTCAGTCCATAGTAAATGGTTTGACTTTCAAGTATAACAACCTGAGTTGGATCCTCAGAACCAACGTAGGAGAGGAGGAAGAAGAAAAGAAGAGGAGGAGGAATAGAAGGAAGAAGAAGAGGAAAAGGAGGAGGAAGAAGACAAGGAGGAGGAAGAGGAAAAGGAGGAGGAAGAGGAGGAGGAGGAGAAGAAGAAGAAGGAGGAGGAGGAGAAGAAGAAGAAGGAGGAGGAGGAAGAGGAGGAGGAAGAGGAGGAGGAGAAGAATAAGAATAAGAGGAAGAAGAAGAAGAAGAAGAAGAAGAAGAAGAAGAAGAAGAAGAAGAAGAAGAAGAAGAAGAAGA
>NW_021604639.1:11795398-11822216 GCF_004785775.1 Grammomys surdaster | reverse complement strand
GAAGAAGAAGAAGAAGAAGAAGAAGAAGAAGAAGAAGAAGAAGAAGAGGAAGAAGAAAAGGAAGAAGAAGAAGGGGTTGGTGGTATGCACCTGTAATTCCAGTGCCAGAGAGATGGAAACAGGAAGAAGCCTGGGGTTCACTGGTAGCAAACCAATTTAACCTACTTGTTAAGTTCTAGATCAGTGGCAGACCCCACCTCTAAGAAAAGGCCTGCAGAGTTGTTTCTGTTTTAGCAAAGCACCTGCCACAAATACATGAGAACATGAATTTGCATCTGTAGCACTCACCTAAATGCAAGGCACTGGGGGTATAGAGAAAGACAGGTCCCCAGAACTCACTGACCAGCCAAACTAGTTCCAGATTCATCAACAGACCCTGTCTCAGGGCTGGAGAGACGGCTGAGCAGTTAAGAGCACTTGTTGCTCTTCCAGAACTTGGGTCTGATTCCCAGTACCCACCTGGTAGATCACAACCTGGCCGTTCCAGGCACCAGGCACTAAATAACATACACACAGGCAAGAGACCCATACATAGAAGATAACTTTTTAAAGTGGACAGTGTCCAGGGTACATGCAAGGTTCTCCTCAGGTACAGATACACACACAGACACAAGAACACACACACATACGCACACCACACACAAAGAGACACACACGGGCACGCATGCACGCACAGAACCCAAGGCACCGCAGGCTTACTTTCGGACTCTCATGGCTTCCTCATTGTCAGGGCGGAAGAAGTTGTAAGAGCTGTACTGCTTCACAGCCTCACGCCGATACTCTCCCACATTGAACACTGGACCGGAAAGACAAGGATCATCAGGAACAAGAGGCTTCCCAACCAAAGAGAAAACCAGCCAATAGATATCTGAACAAGGAATTTCATATGGAAACAGTGTGGAATTCCCAGGCCAGACTTGTCATTCCCAGGCCAGACCAAGGACAGCACCCACTGTGTTTGCTGTACCAGACACTGTCTTCTAGGAAGCAGACCCCAACCCAATGTCAACTAGAAACAAGCTGTTTTAGATAGCTAAAGTCTAGCAAAACAAGTAAGTTACAATGTAGGAATAATGCAAAATAAGTGACAATGTTGCTCAGTTGTTAAAAGTGACTGTCCAGCATGCACGAAACTCTGGGCTGGATCCCAGCACCAAAAAAAGTTGGGCAAGGTAGTGCATCCCTGTAATCCCAACACAGAATGTAGACAGAGGGATCAGAGGTTCAGTAGCTGTATAGTTCATTCAAGCTGTGAAACACTGTTTCAAAATCATAAATATAAATAAATAGGCTGGAGGGTTAGCTCAGCAGTTAGGAGCACTTGCTGCTCTTTCAGAGAACTAGGGTTGAATTCTCAGCACATCTGTAACTCCAGTTTCAAGGGATCTGACTCCCTCTTCTGGTCATCTGGGGCATGAGGCACACGTGCAGTACACATAATATATGCAGGCAAAATATTCATATATATAAAATAACAAAATAAATGTTAACGTAAATAAAGATGACTTTTGCCTATACATAAGTGGGTCTCTCTGACCAGCCAGCCTTGGCTACTTGTTGAGCTAGTGATTCTAAATTACTCCTACCATCTCTAAATTAGCTGTGTTCCTGCTGGCATCACCATGGTGATGAGGTCACATTTAATAATTACTACTTATCATATATAGATCTAGAGTCAAGCACCAGTATTTAGATCTAGAGTCAAGCACCAGTATTTAAAAAAAAAAAATCAAAAAAGTTTCTCAGCACAGTGAGGGATGCTAGTTCCTATCCTCAAGACACTGTCCATTTAGTGGGGAAGACAGGGCAGGGGTGTATAAAAATGTCACCAATACTATGCAGCATGCTAAGGATAGCCACTAAAGGAAGGCTATAGTTACATATGATGAGACTTTCAAGGAAAAAGTCCCATGGAGAATGAGGTCACCTCAGGGATACTGATAAAGGGGAGGTGAACTGAGAGAACTGGGAAGCAGGATCAGACTCCAGAACTCAGGACAGTAGCAGGGAGTGGCCCTGCCTGAGGGTTCCAGCTACTAGCCTTTAGACCTGGCTTACCTTTCGTTGGAACACCTATCCAGTTGAGGTAGCGAGTCAGCTTCTTGGAGATGTAAGTCTTACCCCGGGCTGGGAGTCCCACCATCACAATCACTGTTGGGGAGTTGGTCAGCTTCGGCCCACATGCTGGAAAGATCAAGAAAGGTGTCATCAATCAAGCAGAAAAATGTAATGGTATGAGTCCTACGCCCAAAGACATATTTTGAAGTAAAGAACCAAAATTGGGGATGGTAGCACACGTCAGTAATCCCAGTCCTTAGAAGACGGACATGGGAGGATTGAGTGTTCAAGGTGATCTTGTGTTACACAGTTGAGTTCCAAGCCAGCTTGGGCTACACAGAGAGTTACATCCAGGCCAGCCTGGGCAAAAATGGGCAACTATCTCAAAGCTACACAAAAGAATAGCTCTAAAGTTATGACATCATTCCACATCCCAAAGCCCCTGCTACCTGATGACCCAATGGGACTACCTCACCTCATCCCTACCTAGTGACCACACCCTTTAGCCTTGTATTTCAGTCTCACTTTTCAAATAGTGTTGGCAATGGCCGTTTAATGGTGGTTCCGAAGGCAAAGGTAAATCAGATAGGGAGGAACTGAGCTCCAGACAGGGACTCCAGTCCCTAGCAAAATGGTGGAGGAGCATCTCATGGGGCTACAAAGATGGGACCCTAATGCCAGGAAGGATAAAATTAACATCGGGGAGAGATGATTTCCCAATTCAGTATGTAAATTGAACAAATAAGTAGGAAATAGACATGGGTGAGACCCAGAAAACCAAGAGGGAAGACATTTTCTAAACTCCACTGAGACTTTCTTTAAAAAACAAAAAAAATTAAATAGAGCTTATCGAGTAAAAGTAGGTCAAGGACCCAGAATGCTAGGCCCCCTGGCTGGGCACCATGCCTCTGCCTCTCACGATCTTCCTGACAGCCCCTCTCCCTCCATTTGGCTGCCAGGATCTGATGGATGCCAGGTTTGGAGGGACGCCTGAGTCTGCCAAGGTAATAGCCAGTCAGAGGGTCCTAAGTAAGCTGGTCACTGAGTCCCAGGCAGGCTCCCAGAGATGCTCTTGCCTGTGATGAATGAGTGCCCCATATAGCCTCAGAATCACAATGAGACAAAGCACCAGGGACGTAGGTTTTTAGAAAGCAGCCAAAGGAATCCTGCTAGACAAACTAACGTTCCAACATTTCCTTGGCTGTCTCTTTGTCCCTGAGACTCTCGGGCGACTCCTGCATCCTGGCGACAAGTGAGCTCACAAGCCAAAGAGGCTGCCTGCCAACTCCAGCCCGGCTGGCCTTCTCCTGTCCCAGACAGGCTGCACAGCCTGCAGGAAAAGAGATGAGCATCATACCAGCAATCTAGACAGATGTCAGATTTAGATAGAGGTTCATGGGAATTCTAAGCATAAAGGGGATACCCAGCATGGATCCTTTGCTTTCAATCTGCAGGCTAGGGTCTGAGTAGAAACAAGTATGATAAGCAGAGGTATGTGTTCTCTTTGACAATGGGGTCCTGGGTGAGGAGTGTGAGGTTATCTAGACAAGAAAATTCAGATGCCAAAGACAGCCCTTAGGGACATTCCCCACGAATGCATTCCAGAGGCCCTAGAAAGAACAGGTTCATAGAGAACAGAAGCTCCTGTCCCTCTAGTCAATGGTCTCTTATTCCTCCTTTATGACCCCACTGAGCCATTGCTACTGAAAGTATACAGAGCTGCTAGGAGACAGGCACCCATATATGCTTTCGTGTACCGACTGCTTCTGTTGGAACTGTGTCAGGGACACAGAGGCAGAAGTTGACTGAGTTATCAGGTCAGGGATTATATCTATCTACTAATCATAGGAATAAATCCCTCTGGCAGTAGATGCTTTGGAAGGGAAAAAAACAATGCTGTAGACTCAGCGGAGTTCTGCTGAATTCTGAGCGCAAATAAACCTAGATCACGCCCTCAGTTGACAAAGCAAAAGCCATTCATTCTTTCCATGTGCTCAAAGCTGAGGAGCTCAGAGCAGCTGCCAAGCCAAGTGTAGCTTCCCCTCACCCAGACATCCCGACACGGTAAGATGAACAAATCCTTCCAGATAAATCTAGTATCCCTATCACAGACCCTTTTAAAACTCATGATCTAGATCAAGGGTCTCCCTGAGCTCATAACTGATTGCCATCTGCCCTCAGGTTCTCTTTTTCACTGACATTTTTACCACGGAGAAAGAGACACCAACCATGGCCCCTCACCCTGCATCTCACACCTCTTCCTGGATCCAATCTGTTATTTCTTCCTTCAACCAACTCAATATATTGAGTCTAACATAGAATTTTCGAAGACAAACAAACATAATGCCCGTTTTTCTTTTATATAAATATTTGTTTTTTTTTTAACCAGGTGTTCTTTGTTTTGTTTTGTTCTATTATTTAGCAGCAAATTTAGGTGTCAACTTAAGTGGGCATAAAGGAATACACAGATGTTCTGTTATGACGTGCGTGATGGTCAATCTCCACTTGTCAACTTGATTAGGTTTAGAATCACCATGGTAACACACCCGGGGTATCTATGAGAATGTTTCCAGATTGGGTTAGCTGAAGTGGGAAGACCCACACTAACTGTGGGTGGGACCATTCCACGAGTGTGGGTAAGCCTGAATAAATAGCAAAAGAGTTGAGTACCACCATTCAAACCTCTATTAATTTGCTACCTAACATCCCTGTTACTACTACTTTCCAACCATAACCGGCTAGATCCTCAAACTAGTCAAAATAAATGCTTCCTCCCAGAAGTTGATTTTGTCATAGCAATGAGAAAAATAACCAATAATAAGTAAATACTTTTTAAGATGATTTTTTTGTAGCTGCTGTTTAAGGCAACTCTGTCCCAGCCAGTTTGACTATCCCTTTGCTCTGTAAAGGATAGGACCTTTTACCTACTCTCTACTATACCCAAGCTATCCATCACACTGCCCAGGGCTGAGATGGCTCACAGCTCAGGTATATTAAATATACAAAAACATAACCTACTTGGAAACTGGGTGACAACACTCAGTGAAGTCGCTGGCTATAGATTTTCAGTGCAGGAAACAGGAGAGCCAGCTCGGTTAAGCTCATTTGCAAATACAGTAAAGGCTCCCTAAATTGTCTCTTAAACTGATGGGCGCTTCCAGTTTTGCAAGAAACATTTGTCACAATGTTGGTAAGGAAACTTGACACTCGATTTCTGTGCTTCACAGACAAGCATATTATCCAGCACAGTCCTTTTGCTTTTGTTTTGTTTTTTAATTTCAAGACAGGCTATGGAGACCAGGCTAGCATTGAACTCAGAGATTTACCTGCCTACCCCTGACCACTATGTGGCACCAGTTACTCCTGGCCTTTGGGATTTGTTTGTTGTTTATGATTATTTCTTTAGTTTTATCTGGACAATCTTCTCTACGCCCTCTAGTAAGCCAGAGGAGCTGGCTGTCAGCCTCTGATGAGGAGACCACATGTAAAATGGCAACAGGGCTGGAACTGCAGCAACTGGGGGCATTCTTGCCCAGTATTCACAGAGCTCTGGGTTCAATGTCCATCACCAAGTCATCCAGGCATGTAGGTGCATGCTTTGGGGAAAGAAGGCAGGAGGACCAGAAGTTCACTGTCATCTACACATCATAGTGAGTTTAAGTCAAATCAGCTCTGAAAAAAAAAGTTAAAAACAAACAAACAAAAAAGATTTAGGTGAATGAAAATCTACAAAAGAGGCTGGGTGTGGGAGCACACTCCTTCAATCCCATTTGAGTTGAGGCCAGGCCAGCCAAGGCCACAGGAGATCTTGTCTCGGAAAGAAGAAAGAAAAAAAGAAAGAAAGAAAGAAAGAAAGAAAGAAAGAAAGAAAGAAAGAAAGAAAGAAAGGAAGGAAAGAAAGTAACTCACTCTGTCCACAAGATTCCCAATGTCAATAGAAAAGAAGTAACCTACTTTCTCTATTTCAGTAAGAAACAAATTTAGTTTAGGAAAAATATCATTTAAAATCTGGATATGCTTTTAAAACCCCTGGTTGCAGATATCTGTACATGAAGGAATGTGTCTGAGGCTACACACCACACACCACACAACAATCCCAGGAGTGAGCAAGTTGGTCATCTTAATCTGTCAGCTTTAGGTACATCCGATTTAAACTCTGAGTGGTTCCGACAGCAATTCTTTGCAAGGCTCTCAACTCCGTGACCGACGTGCACGCTCATGAAATCTAATGATCAGGTTCTGCAAGCCTGGAGGAGGACGGGCTGTACTGTGATGCCTTTCAATATTACTACTGAGCCACTGAACTTGGGGTTCTTGCAAAAGCTGCCACGGTTCCCTCAGCCCCAAGCAAGGGAAGAATGTGTACATGCAACCATCCTGCTTTACAGATACAGTGCCCTTGTTTTGCTTGAGCAATTTCAGTTTGAAAAATAGAAAACGCTATAATCTGTCTCATTAAAAAGTCCAGAAGCGGCAGGCTGTCTAAATTTGGCCATGATCAACTTTCCCTGTCTTACTATTATTATTATTGACAAGGTCTCATTGTGTGTAGTCCAGGTTCATGATTCTTTTACCTCAGTTTCCCAGCTACAGTGTAATGAGATTATAGGTGTGTCACAGGCGTGGTTTTTCCTTGGAGTATTTTCATAAAGGTGGCCCTAGTGTGTAACCGTCTCTGACAGGAATTGGGAAAGAAGTCTTGCCAAGCCCTTACCCCTGACTGACTTGTGCAAAAGAGAAAATGAGACGCGTTTTGGGGACAGAGTGGGACGGAGTTCCACCAAATCCCTCAGGTTCAGCAGAGAAGACCTATTAGAGATCTCTCATACTGCACCACAGGGAGGCTGGGGTCAGGTCGGCAGGGAAACTAGTGACTAGCTGTCATGTCCTGTGATCACCATCCTGAGAAACGTGACAGCGGAGAAGCCTACCCTGCAGCCTGGTGCTACAGTGTCCCAGGGTAACAGGAAACCGCCTCCCAGTTTTGCCAGTGGATTCTCAAGCTACAGACGTGGTGTGAGCAACGTGTCCACTGGGCAGCTCACTCCTGTCTACCCCCATAGGCTCCTGGGCGTGCTGCCTGGAAGGGAAGAATTGCTTTCCAGCAATTCCATCCGCTCTTCCCAGAGGAACCTCTTCCTAGCTAGGGATGGAAGTGAATGAAATCTTCCCAAATCGTTCACAGACAGCAACAGGTGGGGCACTAAGAGAAACTGCTAGCAAATTCCGTGTTCCAGATAAACGAGGGCGTCTCTGAAACAACACTAGTCACCAACCCATAAACCATCCCTGCAACCAAGAACCTGCAGACTCGGGAATGATGGTGAAGGTGGGATGAAACAAAACTGCAGAGAGATCCGAGAGAGGGAGAAAAGAGACTGTGAACCCGAGGAAACCCAAAGAAAAGGGGCGTTGGTGTTGGTGGCCGCGCCCCTGCTGCGGTCGGCCCGAGCTGACTCCGGAGCAGCCAGGTCTCTCCAGCCTCTGGGAGGCGCTGGCCTCTGTGAGCTCAGGCCGGGCCGGGCACACGGAGGAGGTTTCCGGAGTCACAGCGCCCCTTCTGCCCAGCCTGGGAGACGCAGCCCGCCGCCACCCCCGCCTGGCCCCGCCGGCCGGCACGAGTGCGCTTCCCGCAGAGGGGAACCGGCACAAAGCCACTGCACACACAATGGCCGGGCTCTGCACGCGGCGCAGTCTACAACCTAACCCCCCATGTAGCTGCCTGCACTCACATCTGGGCAACGAGGGTCGGTGATCGACGGGCACCCAGATCTTCTGTACCCGGCTCTGGGTCAGTTCCAAAGGCATCTTCGTAGCTGTATTCGGCGACCTGCCACCCCGGGAGGAAAGACTCCGACTTGGGGAGAAGAGCAGCTGCAGATCCCCCCGGAACAAAGGACAGGAAGGGTGCGTCCGCCTGCACGCGGCTGGGCGCTCCCTTGCGCTGCTTTGGAAAATGTGCTTTGTGCGGAGTCTCGGAGGATCGCCTGAGCGGAGACACCAGACAGATGAGATCAGCGTGGAGTTGCCGCTGCTGCACTGCTGACTAGTCGGGTCTGTTCAGAAGCTCAGGGATGCTCCAGCGCAGTGACAGCCACGCTCCCAACACCCAGCACTGCCACTTGCTTCTCTCCTGTTCTCTCTGGATGCCACACGCACTGCCCGGCCTTTTAAGATCTGACCGGTAGCGCGGCGCGTCAGCCTCGGGGCGGGCCGCATTCTTTGCGTCCCAGCCCCCTTTCACGTGGAGAGAAGGATGGGCAAGGCCAAGAGACAGCCTGCTGCCGCCCCCTGCGGGCGGACGAGGGCAGCACGCTCTGTTCCTGAAACTCAGGCTGGCTGTTTCGTCCTCCTTTCCGCCCCAAGCCTATTCCCTAAGGGCGCCAGCCGGGCAAGGAATTCCCAAATAATTCCAGCCAATTTACTCATCTGCACTTGGAAGAGATCAGAGATCTGATAATATCCAATGTGGTCCGTTGACAATCCTCCACCCCTTCACACACACAGACACACACAGCTGGTGCTACGTGAAAAGCATCTTCCCAATTCAGCCTTTCAATCAGTGGAACCCCATCACCGTGCAACATAGTTACATGATTTCAGGGCTGGCACAGTCCACGTGAAGACTCGGGTCAGAGCTGCCTCCTGGTAACACCAGTGCATTATCGTCCACTATGTCCCCTGCCATTGCTGACACTGCCACCTCCGGGCACAGGCACACACTTTTCCTGAATCCCCTGGAGACATGCTTGGGCAGTGTTGCTACCCCTCACTCGGTGCTACGGCGCTAGGCGCTTGAAGAGGGCAATAAATAAATAAATAAGGTTCAACAGAAAAGGAACGCTGGGATGCGGGGAGCAGTTGGTATCATTTTCCCATTCAACATGGACCATATTCCATAGACCTTTCTGCAAGTAGTGATAAAAAGTAGAGCCCATTCCCGCCCCCATTATCGGACTATGAGCCCCAACGTAACTATCAAGGGGCAGCTAGATCCTAAATTCATGTCACTCGCCCGACCCTCACGCGCCTGCCCCTAGCACACCGGCTATATCTTGTTTGATGTAAATATGCCCTCGCTTCCTTTTCCGATTTTTGCACTTTGCATAGGCTGGAGATACATGTATAACAGGCAATTGGGGAACTGCCAGAGGTCATTTATTCAGCGATGATCTAGGGGTCTTTTAGTGGGGACCACTGCACGGGAGGCAGTAGAGACATGAAGCTTTAAATGTGATTTTAGCGAATGAAGCCTCCGCTCAGAAGCGCTGCCCTGCTCTGCCCTGCCTAGCGGCGAGCTGCACACGTCGCGCTGAAGCTGGGCTGTGATTGGAGGCGCTCGCGGAACCCCACACTGCAGTGGAAAAGTCTGCGCAGAGGCTGCCACACGTCGCGCACGTCCTGCATGCTCTGCTGGGAGGGCGCCGGCTCTCCGGCGGCGGGCGCAGCTGCTCTGCTCCCAACTCAGCCCGCCCCGCCTGGGGCCTCCGCCTTGCCTGCTC
Organism: Grammomys surdaster; assembly: GCF_004785775.1. Lineage (NCBI taxonomy): Eukaryota > Metazoa > Chordata > Mammalia > Rodentia > Muridae > Grammomys > Grammomys surdaster. The sequence goes on along the minus strand of NW_021604639.1, from coordinate 11,812,656 downwards.
CGGCAGCCTGGGGAGCCTAGGAGACCTGGAGCTCACCTGGCTAGTAGCCCTTGGGAGCCACCCAGCTCCAATCGCCATTCCCACACCCCGCTCCCAACCCCAGGACAGCTTTGCTGACCTTCCAATTTCTGTGCCCCGGGCAGAAACCCGGTGCTTTGCATTTAAACTTGTTTTTCTGCAGTGAGAGCAAATGCCAGAGGTGACACCCTAGAAAGCCCAAGGGAGAGTCTCGCTCCTCCTGAAATTAGAGTGGACTGACAAGGAAATCATCTAGCAGTCGTGTCTCCAGAAGAGTTTCCCTCGCTGGTGTTTGCAAGCTGTCGTGGGGGTTTGGGGGGAGATGGAGTGTGAGAGTGCATCCCTGCCAGGAGATTCCCCACTCCTTTCCCTCTCCCCAGTAACCATAGTGCACCTGAATGCTTGTAAAGTTTCCACTACGTTTTCTGTTTGTTTTGCATTGTTTGAGACAGAGTTTTCCTATGTGGCCCAGGCCGGCCTCAAGCTTGCTGCTTTCTCAGCTGATATTACAGGCCTGTGCCATACTCCCAGGTGCCCGCTTGAGTTTGCACACACCTACAAGCCAGGCAAATGGCCAGATGTCATTCCTTCACCTCAAAGCTTAGGAACAGATTGCTGGGAGCCATTCAGGGGGAACGTGCTGGGAACGGCACTAGCAGAGACCAAGCTTTATTTCTCTTTTATCATATGTTTAAATCTCTTGATTTAAGGTCAGCCCTCAAGGCAGGAGGCAGCTAAGCATTCTGATGAGGCATTTTTCCTTCCCAGGAGCCAACAATGTAGTGGGTATCCAGAACGGACTAAGTTCTCCAGTCACTTCTGCTACCAGATAGGCAAAGGGAAGGAATAGGGCAAAGGGATAGTCATCTTAACCTGGCTTAGGGTTCCAGATATCTAGGTATGATATGGAGGCACACAGCAGAACTCACACTTGTTTGTTGGGTCTTTTGAAGTTGTCAGCTTGCAAGCACAGGTAAATGAAGTCCTCGTGGAAGGCAAAATTGCTTCAACATGATACTCCTTAGGAACATCCTTGCTACAACTACATCCAAAAATCGCCTCCTTAGCTTTAGCCATCCTTCCCGTTCCTCCCTTAGTTCTGTTAACATACCCTTATCTTTACCTCAAATGCGGCCCCCTAGGGCTTCACTAACTCCCTGGTCCCCACAGTGGATATTTTGAACTCAGCCCTTTAGAAGACACTGCCAAGAATGTGAACATTCTTTAAGTCGGGTGACTTATAGCCAGGTGACTCCAATCAGTAGGACTGATTGACAACTTCCTTTAGATTCTGAGTCACAATCTAAACCCTGCTAAAGCCAAAAGAAAGTACTGAACAATCTAGTCCACATTCCACAGCCCTCTACCCCTTGTCTACAGGAAGGAATGAAGGAAAGATTGGAGATTAGAAAGGTCAAGGAATCAAGTCAAAGACCAAGGAGGAAGGAAGGTAGTTAGGAAGAAAGTTTGTGTGGGGGTGATTTGTTTTGTTTTAGAAACAGGGTCTCATGTAACCCACATTTCATCAAGAGATCACAGGCATGAGCCCTCATGCCTGGTTTATGTGATGCTGAGGACTGAACCCACAGTTTCATGCATACTAGGCAAGCACTCTGTCAACTGAGGGAGATCCCCAGCCGTGTGTGTGTGTGTGTGTGTGTGTGTGTGTGTGTGTGTGTGTGTGTATGTATTAAGGTGATCACAAAGTTGACACAAGCAACAGATAGCTGTCCCCTCCCAGGTGATCGTATTATACACCCAGCCCTACCAAGAGGACTGAGTAGTAAGGGACTGTTAATGAAATTTCATCTAGGACAGTTAAGCTATCCCAGGTGAAATGTCCCACCAAATACACGCTAGAGTGCTCAATGCATGAATTCAGTGAGCAAAAAGGACGTGGAAGTGTCTTTTCTGCCATAACCTTTGTTCTCATTCTCTGGCCAGTGTCACCAAATCCTTCCCGGTGCTGCCAAGATGTGGTTATCAACAACAGCAGCACGTGACTCCATTGCCTTACTCTTACACCAGCTACTTAGACTTAAACGTTTAAATCACCCTGGTGGGCCAGGCAATGGTGGCATATGCCTTTAATCCCAGCACTTGGGAGGCAGAGGCAGGCAGATCTCTGAGTTCGAGAGTTCGAGGCTAGCCTGGTCTACAGAGTGAGTTCCAGGACAGCCAGGGCTACACACAGAGAAACCCTGTCTCGAAAAAAAAAAAATCACCCTGGTGCCTACACCTCCTCCCCAGGGAAAGAGGGACTGAGAAAACAAGCCGTGGCAGGTTGTGAGCAGTCTCACGTTGCTAATTAGACCCAAAGTGTCATTAGTTGCTCTCTTGAAAGATCCCACATATGAGAGAGTGAAGCAAGACATCAAATAATCGGCAAAAACAAACCTTTATGTCACGACCCATCATCCCAAGATGGCTTTTAGAAGTATTTGCGACTTCTATAAGATTGGAAATAGAGATTTGAGGGTAGCTGCCCAGATGACATAAGAGGTTCCCAAAACCAGCTCACAGATTGTATATTTTTTTCGAAATCTGGAAGTTGCCAGGCATGCAAGACCACTACTGTAGGCCAGAACTCAAAGAGGCAGGGACTTGGAGGATCAGAAAGCTTCTCTAGCAGCCCCTGGTGGCACAGGTCTTTAATCATAGCACTTGGGAGGTGGAGGCAAGTGGATTTCTGAGTTCAAGACCAGCCTGGTCCATATAGCCAGTTCTAGGAAAGCCAGGGCTATTGTGATGGTTTATATATGCTTGGAGTGGCACTGTTAGGAGGTGTGGCCTTGTTGGAGTAGGTGTGTCACTGTGGGTGTGGGACTTAAGGCCCTCATCCTAGCTTCCTGAGAGCCAGTATTCTGCTAGCAGCCTTCAGATGAAGACGAATGTGGCCTAGAGACTGTTTTGTGGTATTTTGGTGAAGAATGTGGCTACTTTTTGCTCTTGTCTGAAGAGTCTGCCTGAGGCTAAGGTGAAGAGACTCAGAGTAATTGCACTGACAAGGGAAGTCTCAGAAACGCCCATCATAGACTTTGTTCTCTGGTTAAATCTCCTGAAGAGCATTTTAAGCAAGCGTAGCAAGCTGAGAAAGGAAAAATATAAAATATATGTTTTAAATATTAAAGGACCAAATATAGATATAAGGGCTAAAGTTGCAGATGGGCATGAGCACCCTGTGGGTTCTGGAAATTGAGCCCAGGACAAGGTGCTCTTGAGCCAACACTCCAGGCTAAATGTTTTGGTTTTGTGAGATCATATCTCACTCCACAGCCCAAGCAAGCATGAAACTCTCAGTTCTCCCGCTTTGACTTCCCAACTGCTGGGTCACAGGTCTATACCTCCTCACGCCTCTCTCGGTGGGACTGTTATTCACTCACTTAGCTGATGTTTTTAAAGAAGGCCTCACAGAGTTGGAGTTGGCCTGGAACTTTCTATATTCTCTCAGGGTGACACTGAACTCTTTTAATTAAAAAAAAAACTTTTATGTGTACCACACATGTGTGAATCCTTTGGAACTGGAGTTACAGATGGCTATTATTCACTCATGGAGGTACGAGGAACTGAACCCAGGTCCTCAGAAAGAGCAGCCAGTGCTCTTAACCACTGAGCCATCTCTACAGTCCAGACACATAACTCCTGGCCCTACTGCCTCTAACTCCTAATCCTCTATGAGGATTATTGGCATGTGCCTTCGTCCCTAGCTCATGTGGTGCTGGGGACTGAACCCAAGACTTCATGCACAATAAATAAACACTACCAACCGAGCTACACCCCCAGGCCCTGTGTATCGGTTTACATTTTGAAATTAGCTCTCATTAGATACAACCCAGATTGACATTGAATTCAAGACCCTGCCTCAGCCTCCTGACCTTGCTGGGATTACAGGCGTGTCCTACCATGCCAGGCCAGCCTTGCTTTTTGTTTTTTGTTTTTTTAATGATATTCTGCTCAGGTCCATGAGCTGAAAGCTTTCTGTCTGTGTCTTATGTGCAGCACTACATAGCACTCTACTCTGAGGTTTTAAGATCCTCTGTCAGTCTCTTAACCCCATCAAGACACAGAGTAATTGTGTTAATAAAGGTTGGCTACGCACTCAAGAAGCAGGCAGATCTCTGAGTTCAAGACCAGCCTGGTCTACAAAGTGAGTTCTACATCAGCCAAGACCATATGGAGAAACCTTGTCTTTAAAAACAAACAAAAAAGTGCTATACTTTTTTGTTATACATGATTACATACACATACACACACAAACAAACACACGACTCAGAATAGTCATGCTTCTCCAAAATAATATTCTATAGTTCCCAATTAGTTTTCATTTTGATATTTTATTCTAAGATGCCAACATTAGAGGAAGCTGAGAGAAAAAAGTCATGGTACTTCATGCGTTATTTTGAAAGCTGTTGTCAGTTCATAGTTATTTCAAAACAGAGACATGGTTTTGATGCTCCATTTTGTTTTTTGACAGGGGACCTCTGTGTAGGCCCAGCTGGCCAGGATTCACTATGCAAACCAAGCTGTCCTGGAGCCCCGCCTACCTCTGCCTCCTGAGTGCTGGGACCAAAGGCACACACTGCCACGCCTCGATAATAGCTGAAAATTTTTAATGTTTATAAATGAGTGATAACTCAGTTTGTATAAATCCTAGGGAGAAAGTGCTTAGCTTGTGTAGGTTCTGAGCCAAGAGGTTGGACATGACAGAGTGGCAGTAAATGGCTCCATGGTGCCAGGGGTGGTGGCACACATCTATATGGTGGGCACATCAGAGCAAAACCAACAGCATCAGGAATTCAAGGTTATTCAGCCTGGGCTACATAGATCCTGCCTCAAACAAATAACACAGAAGTCATGGGATGGCAATTGCATGTGTTGACCTCAGCACTGCTTCTTGCAAATGACATGTATGTACATGTATGGATGTACAGTGCATGTACATGTATGGATGAAATTTGCATTGATGTTGGGGAAAACCAGATGCTGTGTAACAGTGTTCAACAATATTAAAACCTCCAGTCCTTCAGGGGAGCTCCTTAGGGAAACAAGCAACTAAAAAGGAGCTTCAAGAACTCCCTGAATTAGATTCCTAGAACAAACTCCATCCCGCCCCTTACCCAGAGTAAGCCGAGTCTAGCTACAAAGAAGACCCCCAGACAGTCAGGCTGAGCTGCAAAAAAAGAGAGGAGAAACTTGGCAAAAGACGACTGACTCCGGAACCAGACCAGCTGCCTGAAAGAAGCAGAAACCAGCCAAACTTCCTGCAAGAGATTTAGGCCAACTAAGGCACCTGGAAAGGACACTCTCTAGCCTGTTGAGCGGCCTGCAGGCTATGCAATGTGCTCCAGGTTCCCAACTTTGTGAGTTGTCACCCAAGCTGGAGTGGGCTTTGATGATGCAGCTGTCTTTGAGTTGTTTCTGTTCCTGTAAGTAACCCCTCTGCCATAGTCCTGTAAGTGACCTCAATAGAACTCATTGGTTCACCCAGGTAGACTTTGATAAGTAGTATTCGTACTTTGATTTGTCATGGGATCATTTCTTGTCTGGGGTGGGTAGATATATGTGTTGTGTCTCCACAGAAAAGGTTTTGACACTCAACACTGGGATAGAGCAGAGGCTGGGTATTCTTGCGGGGGTTGGGGGGCGATGATGGTTGAGTCTAAGTTTGAGGTAGATCTTTGGAGACAATCAGTGTCTCTATAGTCTTCACCTCTAAGAGCAAGCTTTTAAAAAGAAACAACTGCAGGAGATACATACTGGAACACGATGGCTCAGAAAGTGGGCGTGGCAATGGAGGTTGGGGGTGTGGCTTGGCACAGTGCTTACCTAGCATGCACAAAGCCCTTGGTTCAATCCCCAGCACCATATAAAGCAGATATTGTCTGCTTACCTGTAATCTCAGCACTGGGAGGTGAGGGATGGAGGATCAGGAATCCAAAGCCATCCTTACCCACACAGTAATTTTCAAACTAGCCTGGGATACAGGAGACCCTGCTGCAAAATAACAAGAATGATACATAGGCATGATCGTGAATGTCTGTGATCCCAGCACTCAGGAGGCTACAACAGAAGAATAATGAACTCAAGGCCAAGCTGAATTGCATAGCCAGACTCTGGGTTAAAAAAAAGAAAAAAAGAAAAAGATCCAGGCACACATCTGTAATTCCAGTACAGGATCAGGGGGTTGAAGACTGGTGGTTTGAATAAGAATAGCTGACATCAACTCATATGTTTGAATACTTAGTCATCAGAGAATGGCACTACTTGAGAAAGGTTGGGAGTTATGTCTTTGTTGGAGGAAGTGTGTCATTGTGTGTAGACTTTGAGATTCCAAACACCCAAGCCCAACTCAATGGCTGGCTCTCTCTTCCTGCTGCCTTCAGATCCAGATGTAGACCTCTCAGCTCCTTCTCCAGCACCATGTCTACCTGCATGCTGCCATGCTTCCCACCATGCTGATAATGGACTGAACCTCTCAAGTTAAGCCAGCCCCAAAGAAATGCTTTCCTTTACAAGAGTTGCCGTGGTCCTGATGTCTCTTCACAGTGATAGAAAACTAACCAAGACAATGACTACATAGTGAATTTGAGACCACGCTGTCTCAAAACAACAACAACAAAATTTGGCTACAACAAAAGCAATTTTAGGCAGATGGTGGCTTATGCTTGTAACTCCAGAATTTGAGAGGCAGGAGGATCTTGTAAGTTTCTAGACAGCCTAAGCTACAATGGGACTTTGCCTGCCAAAAGAAGAGTTTGAAAAGGAAAGGGAGGAGAGGAGGAAGGGAATTACAATGAGGAGGAGGAAGGGGAAGCAACTCCAAGGACCCTCTAAATCTTGTAGGCTGAGAGAGCTTACTGTTATGATCCAGCCGTAGCCCATCGCCAAAGCTTGCCCAGCAGGAATGGAAGGGCAGAGAAGAAACAATGGTACTAGGCTGGTAAGGTGGCTCAGCCAGCAGGTAAAAGAAATGGCCCTGAATCTGTGCAGGAAGAAGAGAGTCAACTCTGGAAAGTTGCCTTCCAGCCTCCACACACATGTGTGCACTCGAACACACACACACACACACACACACACACACACACACACTCTCCTCATGCATGAGTGCACAGACTCACTGATGGGGTAGTCAACATCTTCCTATCCTAGACTGAACCCAGGCCTGGGGGACTGAAAACAGCCCATCTTCTGCTGAGTATGGAAAAGTGCGCCCCAGTGCTCCTCACAGGGATCAGAGTTGAGAAAGTAGGGGAGGGCGCTGTGTCGCAAGGCCTGCCTGCCAGTGCCTGTGGTGCAAACACAAGCTCTGGAGCAACTCCCAGCTGACAAACAGGGCTGGCATCCTTCCCCTTCTCTTCCCCCTTACGATTCTTACTTCTCTCAGTGGAAAACAGCCTAAAAATAGAGCTGGATCATGAAAAAAAAAATAATGAATGCAGGTTTTGGAAGGCAATGCTAACTAGACGTTAGAAAACCTACTCCAGCTGGGCTGTGTTAATACATAGTATTCAGATTAGAGAATGGGACGGTCTGGACTAGCCAGAGATAAGAGCAAGCCTGTTTGATTCTGCACAATGGCTTTTAAAGAGAGTGGAAAGAAATCAATGTATCTCCAGAGAAGAGCTATCCGGTTGTTTCCTGTGAAGAGCAGATAAAAAACTAGATGTAAAATACAGAACATCTGGCTCAGTTGGTAAGGTGCTTGCCCAGCTAAGCTTTAGCTGCACAGCAAGCTTGGTCATTCACACCTATAATCCTATCACTCAGAAGGATCTCCATGAGTTTGGGGTCAGCCTGGGCTACAGAGTGACATGGTATCTCAGCACATCACTTCCCCCAAACAATAAGACCATAGCTAAGATAGCAGCAGCTACTTACAAAGATGCAAGGACTTCTCCTCTGCATGTGGAGGTCAGAGAGCAACGTTAGGAAGTACACTCTCTCCTTCCTCCCTAGATTCCAGGGGTTGATCTGAGGCCATCAATCTTGTGAGATAAGTGCTTTTAAACCTGTTGACCCGTATCACCAGCCCCAGGGAGCTGTGCCCACTGTGCTGTGCCTGTGACCAGACATTAGGTGCCAGCTGGAAGGGTTAAAGAGAGGTTCGCTTTGGAGATGAGAAGCAGAGGGCTAGAAAGATGTCAAGCATCATCTATCCTATGACCATCCCCATGGCATCCAGATCCCAATTACAACATCTGGAAATCAAAGCAGCTGGCCTCCAAAAAGCCTTGCAAATGAGGGAATCTATGATGTCTTGGGTGGCCTACACCCTCTTCCCATTGCAACTGCTCACCAGTCCTAGGACCCTGACAGATGAATCTCTGCTCTCAAGGATTCTTTTCTGTCTTTTAGTCTCTGAGCGCAATTCAGAGGGAGTGTGAGTGTGAAGCTGCTGACTGAGCACGTCACTCTGCATCCTTGTGACAAAACACCTAACAGAGGGAGAAGGGCTGATTTTGGCTCATAGTTGCACCCATTTTCGGCTGTGATTGGCTAGATCTATTGCTTCAGCCCTAATCTGACACAGAGCATCAGGAGTGTGAGGATGTAGTGGAGCAAGACAGACAAAAGGAGCCAAAGAGACAGACAGAGTCATAGAGAGATCAGAGAGACAGCGGAGACTGGGGACAAAATACACCTTCCAGGACATTCCCTATTGATCTCCTTCCTCTGAGCAGAGTCCACCTCCTGATTTCTAGCACATCCCATTAATGGATTATGAATCTATTAGTGGAGTGTTTCATTGATAAGGTCAGAGCCCTCAGGATCTTAGTCTTAGTCTAAGTCTGTAGTGGGAAACTGTAGATTTAGACACAACAGTAACACTATTGACTATCTTTGCAGTCAAGGGAATAGAAGTCACCGGTAAGACCTTCCTTTGACAAGGCCCTGGAAAAGCAATGACTTAGAAGCCATCCTTGCTGGTAGGGATTCACAGAGTACACTCCACACTTTTAATTGTTTAGTTGTTTGAGACAAGATCTCGTGTAGCCTAGGTTGGCCTTGAACTCCAGATGGTCTTGCCTCCACCTTCTGAGTGCTGGGATCACAGATGAGCTATTTTCCTGCAATAAAATACTCCGACCAAAGCAATCAAGTGAGTAGAGATTATTCTAGCTTACTGTCCATTCATATTTAAAGCACCATTACATAACCCTTTATATGAATAGGAAGGAGTCAGAAACAGCGAGTATACATTGAAAGATCAAAAAATAAGATGTGATATATGGAGATAGTAGCATATTACTGAGCCAACAAAAGGATGGAGCTTAGATAAGTCTCCAGAATATTATGCTAAGCAATGTAAGGCAACCACGAGTGTGATTGATTCCACTTATCTGAGACAATTAAGCAGCTTGATTCCATGCGGCAAAAAAAAGTGCGTAGAAAGATGGATGCCGAGGTCTGAGAGAAGGCAGAAAAATTGACGGGAGAGTTTCAGTTTTGCAAGACAAGAACATTCTAGAGCTCTGTTGCACAATGAAGCAAATACACTTAAGCCCACTGACCTGCACAGTTGCAAATATGAAAGGGGACAATTCTATATTGTTTCCACCACAATATGAAACTTCTAAAATTGCTTCTTAAAATGTATACCAACACTCTTTTAAAACACCAAGGGTGTGAGGCACAGAAAAGAGGGAAAGACTGTTCTACGAGAAGACATGGCTCTTCTCAGAAACCTGTGATCCTGGCACATCTGCTGAAATGTGTTTTCTTTAATAAATATTGAACAATTGAGGGAAACTGGAAACTTCAGCTACCTGTGAGGTAAGCGTTCTGGATCAAACTCATTTCCGGGCTTTCATCTGTGATCTGTTTTGCTTGGTTTAGCTTTTGGTCTTGGTTTTTGGTTTTGGTTTTAGTTTTCTGAGACTGGATCTTATCATGTAGCCTTGGCTGGCCTGGAACTCAGTATGTATACCAGGCTGGCATTGAACTCTCAGCAATCTTCCTCTGCCTTCAAACTCCAAAGTGATGGGATTTAAGATGTGACCTTCCATGCTCAACCAGAGCAGAGAGTTAGGTAGGTGGATGGACAGATGGATAGGCAGAAAGACAGACAACATTAGAAAGTAAGAGTAGCAGGCTAACACTGGTAGAATCTGGGTAAAAGCTATTGGGAATGCTTTGCCCTATTTTTGCAACATTCTAGTAAAGTTATTACAAAACGGAAAGTTAAAACTTGAAAATGCTAAAGTTCATGCACAAAATGTCAACAATCCCGCACATCCCCTCAGAAGGCTCTTCCTCCATTTTGAATACTATTAATCTGATCAGAATTCCTATGGCTCATAAATGATTGAGAAACAGAGACACCACCAATTCATACAACTTTGAAGCCCATAATCTCAGGCATGTGTCTGTAATATCGGTACTCAGTAGGCTGGGACAGGAAGATTGCTATGAGTTTGTGCTAGTTAGTTTTAACTGTCAAATTGATATAAACTAGAATCATCTGGAACAAAAGTCTTAAGAATTATCTAGATCAGGTACATCCACGGGGGCAGATGCAACCCCTTGTGGGCGGCACCAATCCCCTATACAAAGGGACCTGAACAATGTTAAGACAGGAGCAATCTAACAGAGAGCAAGTAAGGATCCATTCATTTATTCTCCCTCTGCTCTTGACTGTGGATATGATGCTTTAATTCTTACCTTAACTTTTCCACAGTAGTTAGCTGTAATCTAGAGCTATAAACCAAATAAATCTTCTTTATTTAAGTTGCTTTAGTCCAGGTATTTTATTATAACAATAGAAGAAGTTTAAACTCTGAAAGTAGAACAGAGTTTAAGTTCAGCCTGGGCTAAATAGTTAAGTTCCAAGCTATCCATGTTTACATCTAAACCAAACAAGTATTTCAGTTGGTAGAGTGCTTGAATGTATATACAAAGCCCCAGTTCCATTTTCAGCACTACAAAGTGTTTTTCCAGCACTCAGAAGCTAAGGCCAAAGAATTAGGAGGTCAAGGCAGTCTGGCCTATATGAGACCCTGTTTCAAAAACAAACATACAAACAAACAAAAACAAAAAACACAGAGCAAATCAACTGAGTCTATACCTCACTGGCTGGAATACACAAGACCTTGGGATTCAATTCTTACCGCTAAAACCAAAATGTGACAGATAGCGATTAATACATTTAATTGGACTGGCAGTTCCCAGCAACAATTAAAAAAGACCTTTGATAAGTGAAAGCAGTGATGTTCACTTTCACCATAGTGGCTGGGTACTTGGCCCATCTCACCAGTCACTGAATATTATACTGCACCATATGAGCTGGGTAGCATAAATCACAGTGCTTCAGGCAGTCAGAGGAAGCAGAAAGAGACCAAAAGGCACTGGCTTCTTCATTTGAAGATGATGCTCCCCAAATCTATGTGACACTTGAACATTCATCTCCCTAGCCAGACTGAGTGACAACCCACATCTATCTGCAAACAAAGGGACAAAGATTGCCTCTTAGCTGGCCCACTGTCCAGCACTCTTCTACTACAGAAGAGGAGGAAAACAGATGCTGGGTGAATTCTAGCAGTCTCTCACACCATCATTTTCCTATAAGGGCATAGTCAACAAACAACAAAAATAAAAAAAGTCTTTTAAGGCCCACTCCGTGAGATGGAACTCATATGTGAGGCCACTATAGTGGTCAAGAACCTGAGACTAGATAGGTCACCGGCTTAGGGGAGGAACCTATGCAGTTACTCTGCTTACAGCACCAAAGACTCCTAATGACAAACTGCTATACCCATAGATCACTGCCTCACACAGGCCTACTCAGAGAACCCTCCTCTTGTAGTACATGGAAACTAACACAGAGACCCACAACTGTAAAATGTGACGAGCATGGAAGATTTTGGAACACTCGGCCCTAAATGAGATATCTTCGTGTGTGTGTGTGTGTGTGTGTGTGTGTGTGTGTATCACATATCCCCTATGTACAAGGGGGGGTTGAAACATGACAAGACCCAGAGGCGATGGATGACCCCATTCCAAAGAAGCAATGTCTTCCAGGCACAACAGGATTGGTGCACATATGAACTCACAGAAATTATGGTATCTTGCACAGGGTCTGCACAGGCTCAAGACTGACAGGGTCCCAGCACTGAGAGGGGAAAGTAGACCTGGGTTCCAGGAATGCAACTGATAACCAAGAATGCAATTGATACCCACTAGCAAAGGAAAACTCGGTTTCCTCTGATGGAGTCTCTCTGGGTATATGAGCCATGGCAAGAGTAGTTGGCCAACACAAAATAATCTCAGTGGTGGTAGGCAGTGGTGGCACCTGCCTCTAGTCCCAGGACTCTAGAGGCAGAGGTAGATGGATCTTTGAGTTCAAGACTAGCCTGGTCTACAGATCAAGTTTCAGGACAGCCTGCAATACAACAGAGAAACCTTGTCTCAAAAAACATCAACGATAAACAGAACACAGTCTCAAAAACATCAGCAACCACAAACAGAACACAGTGGTGCTGTATGTTTGTAGACAGTTTCCCTCATTTCAGTTTATTTGGGCATTTTTAATTTTTATCTTATTGATGTGTTGTTGATTTGTGTGTGTGTGTGTGTGTGTGTGTGTGTGTGTGTGTGTGTGTGTTTTCGTATAAAAGAAACAGAGAAGGAAAGAAAGGCAGGCTGATACCATGTGTTGCATGCTTGAAATCCCAACATTTTGTAAACCCAGCATTCTGGAGGTTGAGGCAGGATAATTGCCAAGGGTTCAAGGCCACCTTGGTCTATGTAATGAGTTCAGCCTGGACTACAGAATGAGACTCCGTTTCAGAAACAAACAAACAAAACAGAACAAAACCCAAAGAAGACAGATAAAGCTGGGAGATGGCTCAGTTGGTAGAGTGTTTGTCTTGCATGGCTGAAGCCTTGGCTTCGCTCTCTAGCACAGCCTAAACTGAGTGTCTGGGATACACCTGTGATCCCAGCGCTAGAGAGGCAGAATCAGGAAGATCAGAAGTTCAGTGTTATTCTCAGCTACATAGTGAGCTTGAAGCCAGATTCTACTACATAGCAGATTCCGGGGCCAGTCTGGGCTACCATGTTGAGACTCAGGGATGAATAAATTAATTAACAATTAGAGAAGAGAAGGAAGGTGATGCTGATATAGTATAAGAAGTGAGAGTGATCCCTGGGAGTTACCTTTTTCTTAAGAATGTATGGTATGTATGCATATATGCATGCATGCATGTATGTACATATGTATATATGCATGCATGTATGTATGTATGTATATAATATATGTATGTATGCATGCATGTATGTATGTATTGTCGAAGTTGGGAAGGAATATTGCAGTCCATACTGTAGAGGTCAGAGGGCAACTCTCTAGAATCATTGTCTCCTTCACCAGGTAGATTCCAGGGACTGAACTCAGGTAGTCAGGCCTGAGGGCAATGCATTTGCTAAGTCATTCATCCACCTTGTTGGCTTAGGGCTTACAATGGTCTCACACTATGTAAAGCTAGCCTTGAACTTCTGCTTCTCCATCTACCACCAAAGTTCTGAGATACCAAATGGGTCACCGCCATGCCGGTTCTTGGCTGAGCTCTGAAACCCACTATAGGTCCAGCGATGACAGACAGAAGATAGGAAAGTCCACAGAGAGCATGGAGGTCACCATCTCACCCCCGTGACTGCTTCCACATCCATATTTCATGCTTCCTAGCTCTCCGAGTTTTGTTTTGTACACATGTGAAGGATTCTTGTTTGTTGTTTACTTTGGAATAAAATATAAAAGATATATTCAAAAGTACATTTATTGAATTGATAGTTGTTTGTTTTCAGGACTCTGTAGCCCCTGGCTAGTCTGGAGCTCATTACGTATCACTCTGTGTCGCAGGCTGGACTCAGCCTCCCGATGATTAGAATTACAAATGTGGGAACAAGGGAGATGGAACAGTGACTAACAGCATTTGCTGAGTAAGCATGAGGGTGTGCGTTCAGATCTCAGCATCCACATGAAAAGCAAGATGGAGCCAAAGGGATGCTAGGGAGGTGGAGACAGGAAGATCACTGGGTCTTACCACCTGCCAGACTATCTCCAGGTTCAGGGAGAGACCCTGTCTCAAGGGAATAAGGAAGACTGATTGAGCTCCCAAAGGCATACACCTGCGCACTACAATACACACCTATACCACATGTATCTACAAATCACACACAAACACACACACACACAAATGACAAGTGCGATCATTTTAAATATTTTGGCTTGCATTTGTTGATGGTGGTTTGTTTTGTTTTTGTTTTTGTTTTCCCAATGTTGGAGTTCAAATCCAAGGCTTTGCCACTGAGCCACATCTCTGCTTTCCAATTTTGGTCAAAGCATGCTCTTAGAAAACGCCATGAGTCCCACTCTGATTAAATTATCCACAACTGGTAAAACATCTTAGGGAGAAGCCCACACTTAGAAAAACAGACATGCTGAGCTGCCTGCAGGAGCAGCCTACCTGCCTGGATGCCTTGGGAGCAGATTACTGAGAGAACCAGCAGTGATTCTCATAATCCTTACCCAAACACTGGCAGACTCAAAGGAAGTAGGAGAAGAATGGAATGGCCTTGTAGGCTGCTGATATCAATGTGTCTACAGATCAAAGGGAAGCCACAGCCTACACTCCTGTTGTCTGAGTTCTCACAAGAGATCTGCTAGGAAGCAAGACTTTGGCCTCCTGGCTGTTTAATCACATTTGTGTTGTCTATGGTATTGTTCTCCTCTCAGTAAGTTGAGATCTAGCCAGGCATGATGGTACTCTGTTAGCCCAACAACCTATGGGCTGAGGCAGGAAGATCAAGTGTGCTGAAGGCCAGCCTGGGCTCTGTAACAAGACCCTGTTTCAAATATCCAAACAAGATGAACAGGGGGCTATACATTAGTTTGTGAAGTGCCTGCCTAGCACGCACAAAGCCCCAAGTTCAATTCACACCATATACATTAGTTAGTTAGAGTGGTCCAGACCTGTAATCCCTGTCCTACACAGGGAGGTGGATGCAGGATGAGCAAAACTTCAAAGTCATCCTTAGCTACACCAAAAGCTCCAGGCCACCCTAGGCCACTAGAGACCCTGTCTGAAAAAGAGAAAGGGCTTTTTGTGTGGTTTGTTTTAAGAACTAAAACTGAGTTGACTTTCTGTGAGACGACTAGACACAGTCTTAGGGTACTAAGTTTCTTGGGGTTTTCCAGAGAAATTCCCCACTGCTGGACCCACTGGAAAAGTCCCCAGGAGGCAGAGTAGGTATGGCTGGGAAGGACTCAGTCTCCTAAGCAAGGTGTTTTCTGAGTGTGCCTGATATATGTATGTGTGTGCGTGCAGGGTCTCTGTGACTCCACACTTGGAACCTGAGCCCACAGAGGGGTCCGTGAGAATCCACGATGCACTGGGTGCATCTGCTATGAAGCAAGAAGGGTCTCTGCAGAGTTGGGAAAAGCACAGCACTAGCTCCACTCTCTGTCCTCATACCCTGACCCCAGCCAGACTCCTGACCTGACGGAAAACTTCACCCCGACCTGGGCATGATCCAGCTGAGTCAGACTGACATCTCTCCCCCAAACCACTTTTGGCCTGCTGCCGCAGAAACAGAGAGGAGGAACAGGCCCGGATAGACTACATCTTGCATCACACAACAAAGGCTGAGCTCCAGACTGGCATTTGCTGTTCTCCCCTACCCGTTGTGCTTCCAAGTAGAACACAGAGCCATGGCACAGAATCCCAGCCTGTGAGAATCTGGGGAGGTGAGGTCTAGCCTTTAGGAGACTCCTCAGGCAGCCAGCTGTACCATCCTAATCCACTCTGCTCCTGGACCAGCATCAGATACAAAGCATCAAAGTATCTTGTTTCTGACCATTGGTAGTCCTTTCTTTCTTCACCACGATGCTCTGCCCTGTCCTACCTGCAGATGTTGGGAGCCTTCTGTCTTTCTGTTTACAGGCCTCAGCCTCTACCTATTGGGAGAGGTGAATGTATGTTGGGAGTAGGAGAATACACAGATGAGGGGGAAGGAGTGAAGACAACTTGGTTGGTTTGCTCATTTGCTTAAGACAGGATGTCTCTGTTAAACCCTGGCTGACCTGGAATGAACTATATAGACCAGGCTAGGCTAGAATTTGTGGCAATCCCCCTGCCTCTGTTGCCCAAGTACTGGTATTATAGGTGCACCAGCATACTTAGCTAGGATGCGAACACTCATCATTCAGTTTTCTGTGGTTCTTGTATTGTTATAGGAGGATATACAGGCATAACATCATGGTTGTAACTATCTTTAAGCACACAGCCCAGGGGTGTTGGGTATATTCACATTTTTTCTGCAACAACCACCTCTACCACCCATCTCTGGAACTTTTCCTATTCCCCAGTTGAAACTGTGTCCCTTAAACTCTAAAATTCCCACCCCTACCCTCACCCTGATCCCTTCCAGACCTCCTGTGATGGGTAGGCTCATTATCAATTTGACTGGCTTTGAAATCACCATGAAGACACCATGATTATGTTTCCCCAAAAGTTTAACAGGGGAGGGAGACCATCCTGAGTGTGAGTGGCTCCCTCTCCATGGGCTAGTGTCCTGAAGTAGCAAAGCTAGTCAATAACCATCTCTCTCTTTGCTTTCTGACCACAGATGAGATGTGACCGGCTCACAAGCCTTCAGCCATGGCTCACAAGCCTTCAGCCATGGCCTTCAGTCTTCCAACGTGAGCAAGAATAAACCTTTTCTTGCATATATTGTTTTTGCCTTTGCTCACAGCAATGAGAGAAGCAACTGGTAAAACCTACATATTCAAGTCTGGCCTTCTGCATCCTGCCTCCTTCCCAAGAGCCGGGATCAAAGACAAACATACCATTCACCAGCATGCCAATGCAGTCATTTTTAAAAGCTGAGCAATTGGAATGGTTTAAACATCAAGAGGCTGACCCCCACCCCCACCCCACATGCACACACACAGTTCTAAGAATGGAACCCAGGGCCTTCAGAGTGCTGCTCAGTGCTTCCCAGAATTCCTAGCAGTTGAATTAAATACCCTGTTCTCTTGAGAGAGATAGTCACATGCCTGGTTCACTCCAGTCACTTAGCAGTCATCCCGGGACTTATAAAACTAGAACAAACACTGGCTTTGAGCACTCTGCCCTTGAAGCCAGCACCTTTGATTGGCCCTGAGCTTTAGTTCTGGTAGCCTGCAGAGTATGTGTGTGTGTGTGTGTGTGTGTGTGTGTGTGTGTGTGTGTGTGTGTGTGTGT
>NW_021604639.1:11768109-11795388 GCF_004785775.1 Grammomys surdaster | reverse complement strand
TGTGTGTGTGTGTGTGTGTGTGTGTGTGTGTGTGTGTGTGTGTGTGTTTTATATCCTACATGGCTGACTTTCTGCTGCTCCTACCTCCACCTGCTGAGTACTGGGATGATAAGAGTGTGTCATTCTGCCCAGCTATTGCAGTTCTTGGGACTGAACTGAAGCCTTCATGTATGCTAGGCAAGTGCTCTACCAACGGAGCTATATGACCAGTCCTGCTGGCCTGCTTTCTACGTGCTCAGACAACAGTCTCTCTCAATGGCCTTTGCTCCTTTGTCTGCCTCTGCAGGGTGCAGACTGAAAATGTCTGGGGATGGGTTCTTTCTCTTCTCCCTCTTGTGAGCACTTTGCTGGTCTTCTCAGCAGCTCTTTAACTGTCCCCAGGGATTATCACACTCCTCCTTAACTGTCCCCATGCTTTTCCTATTTGTTCTCTGGGTACTGACTAGGGACTTTCCAGCATTTCCTTCCCTTAGCTCCTTCTTATAGACAGGAGTCTCTCAGCACAAAAGGGAACAAATCTCACTGATACACACCAGAAAGCTCGGTTGTCTTTCTTTTTCTTAAAGAAAAGATGAGGCTGGCTGGCACTGACTTCCTACAGCCCTTTCTGCCAGCATCTCCCAATCACTAAGTATTAGGTATGTTTGAATCCTTAAAATAAGACATTGCCAACCACACTGCCATCCCCCCCAACTTGAGAGAGTTCCTGCATTCAGTACTCAGTCCCCTCTCCATTGCAACAATTGTAGGCACTTCTAGGCACATGGGATGTTGGCATAGCTTCTGGAAGTGGCTGAAATTGTTGTGATGGAGACGGGGTTAACACAGCATATGCATGTAATACGACAGAGATAAGATCATGGTCAGTGGCTCACCAATGTCATCTCGTACTTGGTAGGCTGAGGCAGGAGGTCTGCCATGAGCTCAAGACCAACCTGAGCCACAGAGAAATCCTGTCTAGACTGATCTACAATATAAAACCTGTATCTGGCACTGATATCAGGTCAAAGAACCTGTGGCTAGACAGGTCATGGTCCCCTGGGGAGAATCTAGTATTACCATTCTGAAAAATAGGCATTGTGTTAAACTGATTTCTAATTAGGTATCCTTATTCTCAGAGATTAGCGTCTCTTCAACTCCGTCAGAGAAGCTTCTTTCTGTAGTAGATGGCAATTCACACAGACCCATGATTTGTCAAGGTTCAGATAATAGGAAACTGTAGACTATCAAGATTCAGATAATTGGAAACTGTAGACTGCTCACCCCTAAAAAAGACATCTGTCTCATCATCCACCTTCTCCCAAGGTTTGGGGACATTTGCAAAACAGGGGTCAGAAAGGCTGTGTGAGCCAGAGGCAGCAGCTGACTAGCAGGAAAGTGTTGTGGGACACAGCAGAGCAATTGCACATACAAATTTACAGTAGTTGAGACAGCTTTCGTAAGACCCGCACATGATCAAGCCAGACCAACCCCAGTATGGAGAAGGGATGTGGGCATGAAATCCCCTAAAGAACTATGGGACTAATGATTGCTGCAGGGGGAGGGAAAGTCCATTTTCATTAAGGGCAGGGCTCCTGGTTGGTCAACCATGTTCCAGTGGAAGGCTACGTATGCAAGAGAACATGGGCAGCGCCAGCTGTACTTAATGTGTTTGGAGAGGGGGAGGGGGGAGGGGAAGGAGAGAAGGAGGGGGAGGGGAGACACTGACAGAGGATACAAAGTTGGATGAGTAGAGAGATAAGGGTGGATCTGAAAGGAGCAGGAGAGGGAGAAAATGATCAAAATTGTATATGTGAAATTATCAGAGAATCAATGAAGAATGAGAAAAAGGAATCATGCCAAGCCAGAAAAAGGGGGTAGGGATGGTGGTGGCTGGGGAATGAAATGTCTCAATTTTCTAGGAATTATAGCCATATGAAGAAGAGCAGCTTGTCTTTCTCTCCTCTCTAGATACGCACGTTTACATTATGCCTGGGAACAAAAGAGATGCAGCTGGTGTGCGCACAGAGCACACAGAGATGCTGAGCCAAGGCTATCCTCAAATTCCTAACCCTCCTGCCTAAGCCACCACATCCAGCTTCAGGCTTCTGCTCTTGTCTAAGTCAGCAGGGCACCCAAGATCCTAGGCTAGAAAACAAGCCCAACAAGGCCAGGGCTGTGGCTGGCAAGCCCGTGATAGCTCTAGGCCAACGGACCTGGGAGATGAGCCCAAGCTGTGGAATCCCTCACCCGGCAGAACTTGAGCTGGATGCCAGTGTCCCCTGCCTGCGTGGTGTGATGTCCTCAGCCAGGTGCACCCAGCATTGTGAGGCAGAGGGAAATGGAACTTGTTTATTGTTTACTGTCTGATGACATTTCTAAGAACTCTGAGGCTGGATTAAGAAACAGGTTAAGGGGAGATGGGCGGGAGGTTGGGTCAGCAGAGTGTCAGTTTCTTCTTGTAAACAGGCCTGGGTCAGTCAAAGGATCTGACTGAGATGTGTTTGACCAGCTCAAACCACATGAACCCTCACTTTTCAAATGAGAATATGAGGATCATGGAGGTCGCTTGAATTATGGGAGCTTTAGAGAAAGGTCACCCTGGTCAAGTCTGAGGCTAACTTATCCTGTAACTTCCTTTATGTTGCTAAATCTTAGCTCATAAATTTATTTTTTAAAGTATCTATGTTCTGCTGTCTCCACACAGGTTTGCTTCTCTTTTTTCTTTCTTTTTTTTTTTTTTTAAATAAGGCCTCACTTGGAAGCCCAGGCTGGACTTGAACTCACAATCGTTCCAGCTCAGGCTCCCAGGTTCCATTCAGACCTTAAATGCCTAACTTAGCCCCAGGTTTCCCATCACTTTCCCTATGGCCTCTCCAGTTGGTCTCTGTGCACAAAGTCCAAGCTTCCTAAGACCATTTTCAGCCCTATCCCCTCCTTCTCTTCCCCTGGTAAGTACCGGTGGCTCCCTATGGCTTCCAAGACCAATAGGAAACTTCAGTCTTCAGTGAATGGTTTCCACAAGAGAAGCAGAAGCCTGGTCTCCTCACTCCTGATGTCACTGTACTTTGAGACAGAGCCTCCCTGTGTAGTTCCAACTGAGAGAACTCCTTCTCTACCCAAGAGGTCAAAAGCAGCTTCCTGGGAGACGTCTGGGAGGTGAAGCTGGGAAGGAGGGAGCAAGCAGAAAAGCGTGGCCCTGAGGGATGTCCCCAGCAAGACATAAAGGTAGTGTCAAGGTGCGTGGGAATAGTGGCAGTGGATAATGACCACTGGTCAGTAAATGTCTCAGTGAGGTTGAGTACTCGAGGAATGTACAGGGAAAGTCTCCGTTTTAGGGACAGATCAGACAGAGGCATCCCAGCATCTCAGTCCCACCATGAGGAATCTATTGATCGGTGCTCCAGTTCGAAACAAGTTTGCCCTTTGTTTATTTATTCGAAACATGGCCTCAGTATCCCAGACAGGCTTCAAACTCATTATGACTTGTGATGGTTTGAGTAACAGTGGCCCCTATAGGCTCACATATTTGCATGCTTAGATACCAGGGACCTGCACTATTTGACAAGAATTAGGAGGTGTGGCCTTGTTGGGGGAAGTGTGTGACTAGGGGTGAGCTTTGAAGTTTCAAAAGCCTATGCCAAGCCAGTGTCTGTCTGTCTGTCTGTCTGTTCTCTCTCTCTCTCTCTCTCTCTCTCTCTCTCTCTCTCTCTGTCTCTGTCTCTGTCTCTGTCTCTGTCTCTGTCTCCCTGTGGATCAGGATATAAATCTCAGCTTCTGCTCCAGCTCCATGTATACTGCCATGTTCCCTGCCATGAGGATAATTTTAAACTTCTGAAACTGTAAGCAAGCCCACAGTAAAATTATTAAAAAAAAAAAAAAAATAGAGAGTTGCCTTGGTCACGGTATCTCTTCACAACAGTGACAACTTTGATCTTCCTGCCTCCACTCTCCAAGTGCTAAGGTCATACACGTTTATTCAATGCTGGGGATGGAACTTACAGCTAACCAGACAGATCGAGCGACTTACATGTTTCCAGCCCCCACCTCAGCTTTTTGGATGGATGAATGTTTTCATTTTGTTTTCCAGAATGAAAACAAGGTTACAAGGAGACTTTAAGAGTTGCTTATGGTTTGATGTCTGAACAGGTGACCCACGGTGTATGCTCTGATTCGTTGTGCAGGAAATTGGGTTTCTCAGGACTTGACCACAAAGAAACCCATCCCCATTGATTCCTGGGTGTCTTGAGAGAGCTGAGAAACTTGTTGGCAGAGGTTCTGTCAGGTCTGCTGGTGACAGGGCATACAATTGGGATCAGCTGTTTCCCCGGGAATGCCTTCATCTGGATGATGTAAACACAGAAGGGGAGAGTCACATTGCCCATATCTAGGATGTGCTAAGCTGGGGATCTGCAAGGTATGAAAGGGAGGCACTCAAGAGGCTTGGCTTTCTCAGGCCTGCCAGCATTCTTCCAGCCCTGTTCGGAAACCACACTGAGATAAGACACTTTATCAGTAAATCCCTTGGAACTTCACAAGTTTCTCATTATCTTAAAGGGTCATCGGGATGTCAGTGTGCTTTTCCAGGCCAGAAAGATAGGAGAGGAGAGAGGCCTGAGGCCCTGTGGTAGGTCAGAGGTATGGATCCAGGGCAAGTCGTCTCAAGAATAACTCCAACTACCACCCTCCCCATGCACAGTTTTGACTTTTTTTTTTAAATGTGAGAACAGTATCTCATGTAGCCAGGCTGGTCTCAAACTCACGATGTAGATGACCCTGAGCTTCTGATCATATTACCTCCACACCCTGACTCTTAGATACAGTCCTCAGCCACTTTCCCACTTTGTGTGCTGGAAATAGACCCCAAAGCTTCGTACTTGCTTTCTAAAGACTCTACCAACATAGCTATATCCTAGCTTTGGTTTTGTCGGAGTTTTTGTTTTTTATTTGTTTGTGATACAGGGTCTCACTATATAGCTCTAGTTAGTCTGGAACTTGCTATATAGACCAAGCTGCCCTCACAGAGACCCATCTGCCTCTGTCTTCTGAACTCTGGCAATAAAGTCATACCCAAACAGGCTTTGAGTTTAATGTAAAACCCAGCCTGTCCTTGAACTTCTCCTGACTCTGCCTCTTGCGTGCTGAGATTACAGGCCTGGGAGTACCAGCCCCGGCGCAAACTCTATCTCTCTACCCCTTATTACTGGACAATACATCTCTAACTGAAAGTGGAGCTAGAGTAGCAGCCAGCAAGCCTCAGCAACCCTCTGTTTCCAGTCCCAACTGGAAACACTGAAGTTACGAGTTTGCTGGCTCTTTGTGGGTTCTAAGGCTCTGAACTCAGGTCCTCAGGCTTGTGCCCACTGAGCCACCTGCCACCCCACCCCCAGCCTGTTTCTTATAAAGTACAGATTTAGGAAGACCAGTACCCCAAATCTGAAGATTCCCCTTCACAAGCTCCATACCCAGAAGGTCATCACCTCTAGAGCCTGTCACCAAGGAAATCTTCATGGGGCAGGCCATCCCTAAATCCCAGACTTGACTAGCTCAGGATAGACTGAAGTTTGATGCTCCTGTGACATATTTTTCATTCTGAGATGAAAAAAGGCAGTCAGACTTGTGTTTTGTGTATTTAAAGATAGTTGGTCAGAGCCTAAGGCAGGAGGAATTGTGCATGCAAGCTGCTTGGGACAGCATATAATGACAAGGACTACCTGCAATAAGCCAGGATGGAGACATCTCAGAAGACCAAGGCAGCTCCTTGTAAAGAGGATGGTGTCTGGGACCCTGAGAAGCAGGAGACACATCCCTCCAGGGGACCCGCCATCTGAAATAAGGGACTGCCTGCAGAAGGCCGGGATGAAGACATCTCAGAAGTCGCAGCAGCTCTTTGTAAAAAACAGTTGTTCCCATTTCTCCTAACCTTAGCCCTGGACAATGGCTGTATAGATTTCATTTGTGTGTGACTGTTTTTCAGTTGGTCTTGGTATGCATAATTATTCTATCTGACTTTCTCACTTCTTTCTTCTTCTGCTCTGGTGAATTCTGTGAAACTAGATGTTCCTTGATGTAATGATTCTTAAACAATTAAAAATTGAGGCACGGGCACAGCACAGCAGAGTCCTAATGGCACAGGTGCATGCTGTGTGTTCTCAACTTGGAAACAATGCAATAACTTCACAGTGGTAGCTCCAGATTAATGCTTGACTTGCAAAGAAAGTTTGAAGAAATTATTAGAAAATGAAATAGAGCCAACACTGGGACCCCAAGAAAGGAAAAATCTACTGAAGTTATGAAATAAGTTTTGCATAACATTTAAGAGTGGTTCCTAGATAAGGAAGTACAGAATATATAAAATCTTATACTAGTAAAACTAAGTCAGAACACTGGGACTCTTAGGAGAGTCATTGTGTGCAATGCACAGAAGCAGAAAGCTAGCGGAACTGCTGAGTTAAGGGTTAATTTGATTCTTTCTGACCACTGCCTGGCAGCTTTGCCCATGTCATTTATCATTAGAGCTTCACAGGAAAATGCAAGTAGCTGACCTCAGGGCTCTGAGCTCTGGAGTATAATAAGTTAAAAGTTAAAGTTTAAATAGTGATAAGTTTGCTATTATTATTATTTTGGCCACAGGCCTGGGAATAGGGAAGCTTTGAAACTTTGGGGGAACAAGTGTAATTCTTAATTCTTTGTGGGATGTGGTTATTCTTTTGAATTTGATTTGGCAATGATTATACAATGTCTTTTTTTTTCCTACCTTCTTTTGGAGTATCAATAAAAGACTGGGGCAAGAGAAAGGCGAAGATGCATGTGAGGTGAATGTGGTGAGAGAAAGAGAGTGAGTGAGAGAGAGAGAGAGAGTGAGAGAGCGAATGAGTGAGCATGAGAAGAGCATGTGAAGAGTGAGTGAAGAAAGAATGTGAGGTGTGTAAGGAGAGTGTGTGTGTGCATGAAAGGAGAGTGCATGTGGTGTGTGTGAGGTGTGTGAGAGTGAGAGGGGAACACACAGAGGTGTGTAGGAGTGTGGGAGTTTGAGAAAAGAAAAGCACACAGGAGAAAAGCAGAGTGTGTGAAGTTTCAAGCTGCGAGTGAGTGAACAAGAGAGAAAGAAAGCAGAGAATGAGAGAGAAGAGAGAGAGAAACTTTAAGCCTTGAAAAATTGCCTGTCAGCTTGTACCCAAAAAGTAGTCTGTATATATTTATTATGAGCCTTTCAGATATCCCTGCTTCCAATTGAGAACTCCAATTCTGTGTCGAGGCTGGACCCCGACACAAGGCCAGCCTGTGCTACATACTGGATTCCAGACCATCAGCCTAATTACATACTTGAAAATATTATCTTAAAACAAATCCAAAAAAGCATAGTTTTAATAACAAGTAGGTCCTGAAGAGATAGTTTAAAAGTAAGAAAAATGGAAAAAAAAACATAAACCATATAACACTAATCAACAGAAAAATGAGCAGCTATATAAATAGGAAAGAAATTTTCAGAAAAATATCTACCAGTTCAAAGAGAGACACTGCATGGTAAATGGCCATTTGAAGCTTAGTCACCGTTACTGTGATAAAAACACTCAGACAAAAGTAGCTGAGGGAAGAAAAGGATTTACTTGATGTGGAGTTTCAGGTGACGGTCTATCACTGAGAGAATGCAGGGCATGAACTTGAAGCAGAAACTGTGGAAAAATACTGTTTGATGGCTTGCTCACAAGTTCATGCTCAGCTAGCTTTCTTACAGCCCAGGATCACTAGCCTAGGGAATGGTGCTGCCCACAATAGGCTGGGCTCTCTTTTATTAGTTACCTCCCACAAATTGGTCTAATCAATCCCTCGACTGAGACCGCCTTCCGGATGACTCTAAGCTATGTCAAGTTACAGCTAAAGCCTCAGAAGCCCTAACAATTGAAATAGTAATTCTCTTTACTCCATTTCAGATGTGTCATCATTTCTGTTTTGGTTTTATTGAGCTATTTCTGATGTTTACATGGATTCTCTAATGAGTATGACCTTTCCAGTCTTCCCATCTTTGTTTGTCACTTCATCTGCCTAGACACTCTTACCAATTAATGTTCTTAAACCTCCCTATGAGGGTAATAAAATCCTAAAACTCCAAGTTTACCCACCACAGCACCCTATAGTCGTGCATTTATTAATCTCCCACCCTTCACAGATCATGAGTTCACAGTCAAGGCCTGTGTCAAACTCATCTGGGAATTCTTTTTATTTTTCTGACAGAGGCTTACTTAACCCAGGTTGGCTTTGAACTCTCAAACTTCTTGCCTCAGACTTCTGGTGTCAATTCTTGTCTCAAAATTCTCTTCTTATTTGTATTTTTAAATTTTTATTTTTTTTAATGTATGTGTGTGTGCGTACATACATGCATGTATGTACGTGTGCTTGGGTGTACATGCATGCGAGTGTGTGTGGGTGAGTGTATCCACAGTATACATGTTGAGGTCAATGCTCAAGTGTTAGTCCTTGCCTTCAATCTAGATTCTTTTGTTTGGTTGGTTTTATTTTGGGGGAGGGTTCAAGTTCCTCCTCTGAAGTCCAACTTAGTCTTGAACTCATGAAAACCCTCCTTCTTTTACCTCCATCACGCCTGCATTTGAATTCTTATTGTACTAGACGAGACATATAGCATGCAACTGATGAATTCACATTTAAATCTCCAAAAGTCAAGCCTTGTAACAGAATCCCCCAAAGAGCTAGATGTCTATTCTAACAGAGAGTGCAGGCTAGATGTAGTAGCTTGTGCCTTTAATCCTAGCACTTGGAAGGGAGACAGAGGCAGGCATGTCTTAGAGTGAGTTCAAGGTCAGCTCCGTCTATACAGAGAGTTCTAGATCAGCTATGCTACAGAGTGAGACCTTGTCTCAAAAAAGAAAGGGTATGGGCCCTTGACAACCTGAATTCCATCCCAGGAATCCACTTGACGGAAGAAAATAACCAACTCCCCCAAGCTGTCCTCTGATTTCCACATGAGCACCCTGGTGTGCTCATGCCTACACACAGGTATACAGGCACATACACAGGCAAACACACACACACACTCACACACACAAGCAGTAATTAAAATACATA
The DNA here is from genome assembly GCF_004785775.1 of Grammomys surdaster. Taxonomy (NCBI): domain Eukaryota; kingdom Metazoa; phylum Chordata; class Mammalia; order Rodentia; family Muridae; genus Grammomys; species Grammomys surdaster. The sequence goes on along the minus strand of NW_021604639.1, from coordinate 11,786,325 downwards.
GAGCAATGATCAAATGATTTGTGCCTATTTGTTAACAGTTGCCGCTGATATTGAAACACTGAGCTCTTAAAGAAGAGAGGGAAACAAACTAAAAAACTCTGTGAAACTGACCTGATTCACTAGGGCCCACCATGCCAGAGAAAGCAGAGCCCAGCTGCATAGTAGACTCTCAGACCAGACCTACTGCCTGGAAGAATCAGAAGCCAGCTCAGCCGCCTGGAGGTTTAGAGCAACTGGGGCACCTGGAAAGGATACCTCCAATTGAGCTGCCTGAGCAGTGTGCTCCAGGTTTGTCAGCCTTTGTGAGCTGTCACCCATGCTGGGGTGGGCTCTGTTGATGCAGCTGCCTTTGCATAATTTCTGTTCCTGTAAGCAACCTCTCAGCAATACTTCTGTAAGTAACCATGATACAACTCTTGGTTCATCAGGGTGGACTATGGTGGCATTCATACTTTGGTGTGCCATGGATCCCCTTTCTAGGGTGAGTCGATGAGCATGTTTTGACTCTCTGGGGAAAGCTTTGTCACATAATACTATCAGCTGTTAAATAAAGTCACCTAAGTATTCAGTGTCTCAGCATCAATGGAAAAGGTGTAACAAAGAACCTTTGCCTCCTGGATCTGAAGAACAAAGTTTGCATATACTAAGAATGTTGGTGCCTTAGGAAGTAAGTAGTAGGCATCTTACTTTCTTCTCAAGCCTTGGTGTTGATCCTGCCTCAGAGAGGGAGAGCAAGGCCCAACATTGCTTCTCCTTCCCCACCCCACAGCAAAGTTTGATTCTGCATCAGCCCCTTCCCTTCTGCCAAAGTGGGCCATGGAAGCCATCTGGACCATGATGGAAGCCAACGTTGAGAAATATACGACATGTCCTTGATGGGAACAGTCCCAGCGAATGTGCTGATGACTTCACTGAGTGAGCAAGCAGGGACTTCCTTGCAATCTCAAATCCAGGGCCACAGTGTTCCAGCAGACAGCACAGCATCTGTTCCTGACACCTGGTGGTTTTCGGATTTCCCTCAGTGACTCAGACATGGCAAAAAAGGCAAAGGCATCCAACTCACGCTTTCTGAGTCAGCCTTCCAACTACAGAACTCTGGGCTCCAGCCAGATCTATAGCATGAGAATTTGCTATTGGAATGATAGACAATTTCCACGTTTTCCAGCTCAGGAAGTGCTGGCTTGCTCTCTGCTATCCCATCCCTGCATTGAATAGGGGCAGCTAATCTTGGCTAATAACAAATTACTACCTCGGCTGAGACATTACTGTTATGCATATGTGTGGTACTGCGTGTACACGACAAACCTCACATTTGAAAAAGAACAAACTTAGAAAGAGGAGTCAAGGATAAGGCTGGCACATTCCCCTAATATCAGAACTCAGAGGCTGAGGCAGATGAATTGTGAGTTCTAGGACAGCATGGGTTACACATATATTTTTGAGACCTCCAAGGCTACATAGAGAGACCATGTCTCAAACAAAACAAAACAAAGACAAACAAAACAATCAAACAGCAGGGACATGCCAAATGTAGGTAGATCCCTGGGTTTGAGGCCAGCTTGGTCTACAGATCAAGTTCCAGGACAGCCAGGATTACATAGAGAAACCCTGTCTCAAGGAATTCTGTCTCAAAAAGAACAACTATAAAAGGTCTTGTGACAACCTTCATGTAACTACAGCTCTTGGGGAACTGATGTCCTCTTCTGGCCTCTAAAGGCACCATATACATACAGACTCTGAGACACACACACACACACTTATTTTTTTAAGACAGGGCCTCTCTATGTAGCCCTGCATGTCCTAGAACTCAAACATATACCAGGCTGACTTCAAACTAGAAAGATCTGCCATCCTCTACATGCTGACAGCAGATATCAAAGGGATGCACCACAATGCCCAGCTAACAGTTTTTAAAAATACAGGGCTGGAGTGATGGCTCAGTGGTTAGGAGCACTGGCTGCTCTTCTAGAGGTCCCGGGTTCATTTCCCAGCACCCACATGGCAGCTCGCAACTGTCTGTGACTCCAGTTCCAAGGGATCTGATACTCTCACACAGAATACATGCAGTCAAAACACGAATTCATATAAAATAAAAATAAATCTTTAACAAAATGCTGAGACAGGAGCATTGATACAGGTTTAAAGATAAACAAGGAAACAGTGAGTTCCAGTCCAATCTGAACTACATAAAACCTCTTTCAAAAAAACATCCACCCTGCCAAACAGAAACCAGAGGAACGGGAGAAAGCACTTGGACTGTTGATAGCTTTAGCTACTTTCTAATAGACCACTGGGCTATCTAATTAATGAACCACTCAGGATAGAGTGACAACAGAGCGACAGCCATTTTTAGGGGATGCCACACCCTGTCTTGAGACTAAGTATCTATTTCTGGAACTCTGGTAAACAAGGCTCTTTTGCTTAAAAGCAGAATCAGATAGCCTAGTACAAAGGTAACTTTCTATAATCCTAACATCCGGGAGGCTGAGGGAGGAGGGTCACTGAGAAGGTGAGGTTGTCTGGATTCATAGCTTGGGATTCACAGCAAGATTCTGTCTCAAACAAAACCACACAACTTTCAATCTCAACATTCTAGAACTAGAACCTAAAAGAGACTGGGAAAGCCTTAAAGAAACACACATGCAAGGGAGAAAAAAAAACCCAACCTTATAAAAATGTACATTTGGGAGACAGGCAAGGACTGTCTCTCTTCTGGTCTCTGACCTTCCTGGTCAGTTCTGCAGACAAAGCTCAGCATCTGGGTTTCTTCTTAAGCATGAACACTGAGAGGTGCCAAGTGTTCTGGGTGACTTCTTTGCTTATTTTTTGAGACATGGCCTCAATGTATAGTCCTGGCTGTCTTGGAACTCACTGTGTAGACCACACTGGCTTTAAACTCCCAGGAATCCACCTGTATCTGCCTCCTTGTTGCTGGGATTAAAGGTATGTGTCACCACACCTAGCTGTTTGCTTCTAAAACAGACTCTCATTCCTGTCTGGCTGGTCTCAAGCTCCCTAGATAGTTAAGGATGATTCGGACACATGATCCTCCAGAGTACTGGGATTATAGGCATGGACCACCACTCTCAGGTCATGTAGTGCTAGGAATGTAGCCCAGGGCTTCATACATGCAAGTACTCAGCTGAGCTACATCCCCAGCAAGATTCCATGTAATCTGTAAGCCTTTCTGCAGATCCCAACACTTCCCTTCAATCTCATGCATGCCCGCCTCCCCAATTAAAATCAAGTCTTCAAGCAAAGATCTACTCTTATTCAATGATGATGCCAATCTTTGAGATGTCCATTGATTCATGGTGGCTTAGTTTTAGCTACCTACACCCCTCCCACTCACTGAGATCCTGCTCTACTTGTTACTATGGACACCCATTACACTCTTCCAGCCCAAAGAGTAAGAATGCTCTCTCTAAGGGCCATCTAATGCCCAACAGGCCAACACTACTTCAGGGATCTAAAAACAAAAACAAAAAAACAGCACTCAGGGCAGAGAAGCTGCCACGGATAAATCCTTCTAAGCAAAACATAAACAAAAACCTACCAAACTTTGGTGTTTTCGGGATGGGTTCTTAGTTGTTTAAAAGTCTGAGCTACACCCGGCCCTGTCTCAAAAAGAAAAACACAGAAGGAAAAGTTTATCTAAAACACTTGGCACCTCTGAAGGTTCATGCTTCATTCTGTAGCCCAGGCTGGTCTGGAATTCATACTTTGTAGCCCAGACTGCCCTCAACTTATGAGAATCCTCCTGATTCTGCCTCTTGAGATAATGGATAGTAGTATCCATCCTCCAGGATAATAGGAACAGGGGCAGGCCTGTTTGTGTATTTGTGTGTATGCATCTTTTAAAAACAAGATCTCATATAGCCCAGGCTGGTCTCTAACTTTCTATGAAGCTAAGACTGGCCTTGAACTCCTGACGTCCTGACAACCTGCTAGGATTATACATATAAACCATCATACCTAGATATCCCTTCAAGTCTTAAATACCACAACCTAGGGACCACAGAGCGAACTTCAGATCAGCATCTCCCTCTCGACATTTTAGGGAACTAGATTTGGTGTTATCTTCCAGGTAATAAATACTCAGGTCAAAGTAACTCCTTCAGACCCAGCTCTTCAGATCTAATCTGCCTTAAGGAATTAGAAATCTGGGGGGTGGGAGGTTGCAATGAACAGCTGTGGATATCAGGATCCCATTGTATTTGTTAAACCCATAGTCAGGATCACACTTCCTGGTGAGGTGGGGATGGGACATCCTTTAGTACTGGGCAGTCCTTTTCCACCCGTACATAAAACAGCAACACACCTTAAGAGGACAAATCTTCCAGTCCAAAGTGATAACTCAATGCAGAACCCTTCCTGGCAATATCCCTTTTTGCAAGATCATCTATCTATCTATCTATCTATCTATCTATCTATCTATCAAGATAGATGCTTTATGAAGACACAAAGGCTTGGGGTACAGAAGATGAAACGAGAGTCTTAGCCACCCATCTCTCTCTGGAGTGAACATTTAGCTCAACCTGGTTCCTGGACAGAACCCTATACTTTTTCAGTAACAGACCTCAAATTTGGCTCCTATAAGTTTATGTCCCCTGAAGCAAAAACAAGACCAATATAATCTCCTGTTTACCCAGCCTTCCAAATACTAACAGATAGAAATCATGTACCTCCCCTTCGATGCCCTTATCTTGCATCCCCGCTGCTTACAAGGAAGCCTCACATGACATTTCCACTTTCACCAGCTCAGCAACCCTTCCTGTCCTCTTAGCTAAGTGTTGTGTGTAATCACCAGACGCAATGGATTCTAGGTCCTATGAACCTAGAAGGGTAAGGAGCAGCCTCAGGGGTTCTCAGAGCTAGTGCCGTACCCTAAAGATAGCTTTGGCTTCCTCGTTTCTGAACCAAAGCGACCATCTAGGTCGGAAGCCGTCTTCTCACAGCTGCTTCCGTGAGTTATTTACACAAATGCCCAGTAGAACATCGCGTCCGTGACCAGGGGGGTTGGCACACCCTGCTGCCAAGCAATTGTACTACTGTCGAAGATTAAAAACACTCTGTGCTCTTAGGCAATCGACCAAGATCAAGGTTTCAAAATTTACAAAAAAAAAAAAAAAAAAAGGAAAAGAAAAAATAGATTAAAAAAAAAAGACTTTTCCCGGTAACTGTTTTCCTCTTGTGGGTTTGCACGCCCACCCCGGCCGCACCCGGCTCCCGTGTACCTCTACAGTTATTTACTAAGCATAGCGGCTCCCTGGACTTCTTGGAAAATTCCCTTTGCCAGGAAGGTGACCCAGCCGGCCAGCAAAGGCGGGAAGCCCGGGGGCTGCAAACTCTCCACCCATCCCTGCAGCGCACAGACACGTGCGTGCGACAACTGGGAGGACAGACTGGCACGTGGACTCAGCGTGCGGGACGGCCCCGGTGGGGAGGAGTGTCGCTGACCAGCTCGTGGGCCGGCCGTGCGCAGCAGCCAATCTGCGCAGACCTGCCTCTAGGCCACGCCCCTTTGTTGCAGCTGCTCAGAGTCCCCGGCTGACCTCTTCAGGATGCTAAGACTGGGCAGTCTGCCTAGGTTGCGCAGTGGTACCCAGCACTTTACTGGGCTCGAATACAGTAGAGGATACGGTCCCTGTGTCCCCGTATGGGATCTCGGAGACAGGGCTTCTCCAGTACACCAAATAGGGGTGTCTGGTTCTTCCGGGTTCTCTTCCCTCGCAACCACTTTAGGACATAAGCGTACCTTCTTCATCGCTTCAACTCCCATACTTTCGCTCAGAAATCATAAACAGAATAAAAGTGTTCCAAGAGTTGACATTCAATCCACTGAGGTATTTGTTTGTTTTGTGTTTGCCTTCTGCTGTTTTTTTTGAACCAGACAGGTCTTAAATCCCAACATTCTAGCTGCAGAAGCTGGTGAATTCCTAGGAGTTTTAAGCCAGATTATGCTTTGCATAATGAGCTCCAGACAAGCCAGAGTTAGGTGGTGAGACCTAATAAATAAATGAATAAATAGATAAGTTAATGATTAATGTTTAGATGCTAAATGTGGCGGTAGTCCACAACTATAAGCTCACCACTTGGAAGGCAGAGGCAGGAAGATCAGAATTTCGGGGTCATATTATAGTGAGTCACACAGTCTGGGTTACATGAGACTCCATCTCAAACACCAGTTTCAAAATGTGAGGTGTTTTCATTTAAATTTTAGCAAACATGCAAAATAATAGGTTTCATTGTAAGGATTTCATATATATATGTCATTGTACCTTGCTGTTATTATCTTCATTTGGAGGGACGGGATCCTGCTTTGTAGACTAGGCTGCCCACAAAACCAAGCTCCTCCAGCTTTACCCTCTGTAGCCTCTTTAGCCTGGTGTTGGATTACAGATGCGCGGCTCCATGCCCAGATACAAAAAAAATTACTTTTTGTTTTTTTAAAGTAGTATGTGCTCACTGGGCAATGATGAAAAGATAAGAAATATTACTTTTTTTGTTTTTTAAACTAGTACATGTTCATTGGGCAATGATTAAAAGAACATCAAACATCTGTGGTGGTATTTCCTTGTAAATTTCCCTACCTGTGTAGATACAGTATAACGCCCCTGGAGCTCTGGTATTTGATCTCACTGATTGCCCTTTATAAAATGCCATTGCTCCTGGTGATCATCAGATGTTATCATTAAGAATTTTACTTTTCTAATTAAAAATAACCGGAAGCTGATTATGGTGGCTGGGCTGGCCTTGGACATACAAGTAATCCTCCTGACTCAGACTCCCAAGTTCTGAGAGGCAAGTGTAGAAGGAAATAACACCAGGAATATTTGATGTTATTTCAACCATTGCACATCTAAAATTGTTTTGAGGACAGCATCTTTCGTGTGTATCACATGCCTGATGCAGTCTCTAACCTACAAGTACCATTGTCAACAAAAGTCAGATTACCCTGGAACCTGCTATGTACCCCAGGCAGGCTTTGAACTAACAGAAATTCTCCTGCTTCATCTTTTCAAGTGCTAAGATTACAGGCATGGGCCACCATATCCAAATCACACACCATAATTTTTAGTTTTTTGTGTGTTTCATATAAAGGCCACTCCGATCATATTAACTCTCAACTCTGCCAAAAGTGTAGGCTGGCACGGAACTCGTGACTTTTCTTCTACCTCTGCATTTTCAGCACCAAAACTGGGGGGAGTGTTCTTATTTATATATGGAGACAGAACTCATGCGCCTAAAGGTACACATGGAGGTCAGAGGACATCTTTCTGGAGTCCATTCTCTCCTTCTACTCTGGGCTTAACAGCGTGGGCCTTTAACCACAGAGCTGCCTCCCCAGCCTACAGCCTGGTTTTTTAAAAGGTCTAATCAGTCATTCGGTTTTTCTAACAGAAGCCAGGAAGAAGCACACAGCCACAGAACGTTTTAAAAGGCCTGTCTCCTTCCTCAGTAAAGTTACTTGTTTGCTAATGCTGAGATGCAGCAACATTGTGTCAAGAGTTGTTACTTATGAGGATTCATTCGGAAGTGAGTACTTGGGAGTTAGAGAATGAATTTGTTTCCTCTACAGCAGTAGCAGCTATGTGACCTTTTGCTCAGTCAAATGATCTAGTGAAGAAGCTTTCATATAAACCAGCTTCTAACAAAAACATGATCTCAGCTAAAAATGGATTCTCTCTGGTACTCTCCAGTGATATCTAAGCCAGAGGATATGACATGACACCAGCACACCAGACTTTTGATAGAATGCAAACTGACTTGTGTTTAAGAGGATTATTTTGCTGTTGTTGTCTGAAACAGGGTCTCACTGTGTATCTCTGACTGGCCTGGAACTCTCTATGGAACACAGGCTGGTCTTGAACGCCTAGAGATCTCCCTCTAATAATGTGATGCTATGCCCAGGCACTATTTATTATAAGGGTACTGTGTGACAACAAATTGATAAAATTTTTTCCTTTGGCTTTGTTATTTCTTTATCTATTTGTGTATGTTCAGTCACATGTGCCAAGGCCAAAGAAGGACATCAGCTGTCCTGCTTTGTAACTCTCTACCTTATTCTGTTAGACAGGACTGTCTCTGAACATGGAGGTCTGCTAGCAGCCAGTCTCTTGTCTCTACCCTCCACAGGGTTACAGGTCTCCATGGCCACACCCTGTTCTTTATGTGTGTGTGCTATAGATTCTGGAAAAGCTCCCTATGCTGTGTGGCCAGCATGCTCACTCACTAAGCTCCAGTCAGTGTTTTGATTTTCTTCTATGAAGTCTGTCAGAATGAAGGTGCATTTTTTTTAATCTTCTGTTATATCTTATGTCATTTTGATCCTACAATCCAAAGCTATGAAATGAACTTGGATTCTCCCTTTTTGTTATTCAAACACAGAGGTTTCAAAACCCATCTCTCTAGGATGAGGCCATCTATGGGTATCATGTGGGTTAGCTGATGGAGGCTGCAGCTACCTGCTTCTAGTTTGCCCAGAAATGAAAAGTTGATGGAACTTAAGGCTTCTGATAGGAGGGAAAGCCAACACAAATTAAAAAGGGTTGTTCCCTCAGTTTGGAGGTGAGCTTGGTCCACTGCAGACTGCTGGGCTGGTACAGAAATCCTGGCTTGGGTTCCACCCTTCTCTTCACAATGGAGCCCTTCACAGTTTATGTAAATGCAGGAAGGATTGGCAATGGACGGCTGACTACTACATACTCAAAATGTCTGGAAAATGGGAACCCTGGTAAATGTTTGTTGTCTTACTTGCAAAGTGGCATTTGTGTGTGTGAGTACAGCATGCTAACTTTTCTAAAACTCTAATGTGTTCCTCAGCCCAGGTTGGAGAGAAGGTCCTTCTTTCTTCCTTTTTCTTCAGCACCTAAGGGTACAACTGACTGGAAGTGCCTGACCTGCTGGAAGGGGTCAGTTCTTTGTTTTGTTTCCTTAAAGATCTCATTGTTGCTGTTGTTGTTGTTGTTGCTGCTGCTATTGTTGTTGTTCCTATTTTTGTTGTTGTTGTTGCCATTGTTGCTACTGTTGTTATTGTTGTTGTTGCTGCTATTGTTATTATTGTTGTTGCTGTTGTTGTTCTGGTGGTGGTGATGGTGGTGGTTGATGTTGTTGCTGTTGTTGTTGCTGCTGTTGCTGTTGTTGTTGTTGTTGTTGTTGTTTTTACTGTTGCTGGGGTGTGTTACGTTTTGTTTGGGAGCCAGGGCCTCACACACCTTAGACAAACCCTGAGCTCCATCCCCAGCACTCCTAATACTGTTTTCTTTTCCATGTGTGGTCCTAGACATGCTGATCCTTCTGCCTCAACCTCCCAAGTGATGGATGCTAAGGAGCTCTGAATTCTGGAAGTTCGGTTCCTTCTTTGTTTGTTTGTCACATGTTTGTTAAGATAGGGTCTCAAAACTGTAGTCTTGTGGCCTGAGAACTTATTGTCTTGTCCTCGCTGGCTTTAAACTCACAGAAAATCTCCTATCTCAGCCCCCTCAGTGCTAGGATTACAGGTTTGAGCTGTGATGATTTTGTTGTTCATTTGTTTTTGTTTTTTTGAGATAGGATCTGGAATACCCCACCTTAGCCTTGAGTCTAATATGGTTGAGAATGATCTTGAATTCCTAATCTTCCTGCTTCTATCTTCCAAGTGCTAGGCTTACAGGCATGCATCACCATACCCAGCTAGTTTCTTCTTAAAATGAAGGCTAGGGACCTAGTGAGGTAGTCAGTGGTTAAAGTGCTTACTGTAGACACAAGAGGATGAGAGTTCAGATATGCAGCACCCACATAAATACCTGGTGTGCATGGTAGCATGTCTATGATTCCTGTGTCAAAAGGCTGGTTCCCTTTCTCAAAGCAAACTGGCTTTTGAGACTAGCTTTACCAGAGAGCTCTGGGTTTGACTGAGAGACCCTGCTTCAATGAGTATGGTGGAGTGATCAAGGAAGATTCCTGATAATACCCATAGGTCCCCACATATGCTCGCAGACACGCATCCATGCCTGCACACATGTACACTAACAAATGTGTAAACACGCACATACACATATACACATATCCCACACGTATATACATGGGTTTTTGTTTGTTTGTTTGTTTGTTTTTTTGAGACAGGGTTTCTCTGTGTAGTCCTGGAACTCACTCTGTAGACCAGGCTGGCCTTGAACTCAGAAATCCACCTGCCTCTGCCTCCCAAGTGCTGTGAATAAAGGCGTGAGCCACCACTGCTCGGCACATATATACATGTTAAAGAATAAAAACACAACCACAAAAGCAGTCTACAGGTTAATTGACAATAGTTCTCTGTGGAAGGCAATTTGCTGAATCTCAGTCCTTTTGAACCGCAAGCTGGCACTGAATTGCCGCTCAGTCAGGTTATACTGACCTCGTGTGGGCCTCGTGAAAATACCCATCAAAGACAGGACCTCAGGCACACAGCTGCTCAAGGAGGTCACCATGACCTCAGACAGGTGACTCAAGGCATCCCCAAAGATGGCCTGAAGACAGCACATGCCTAGCTTGCCATGAAGACTTCACTTAGCACCCTGCGGTTTGCTACCACCTCAATTCCAGAGCAGCTGCTAAAGAGGGAATCAGTGGCCCCCGGCATCTCTAAACCGCAGGTAGGAGGCAGTTGTGGGAGGCATCTGTGATTCACTCTCTCACCCTCATCAGACCCAGTGACAAGAGCTGCATCTCTGGCCTCTGCATCACCATCTGCTGGCCTGCATTGTTTCTGCCTGAAACTCCCACCCAACTGAATCGCTTCACCGCTCTGACTCTAGGATTCCTTCTCGAGAAAGTGGTTACAGAGTGAATGCATGCTTTCAGCATCAAGTGAATCTTGCTGTTTTAGTCACTGCCCTATTGCTGTGAAGAGTCACCATGACCAAGGTAACTTTTAGAAAAGGAAGCATTTAGCTAGGGGATTGCTTACAGTTGCAGAGAATTAGTCCAGTATCATCATGGTGGGAAGCAGAAAGAGACCCTGGAGCAGTGGTTGGGAGCTTTACACCCTGACCCACAGGCAGTAGGCAGAGAGAGACAGAGAGAGACAGAGAGAGAGAGACAGACAGAGAGAGAGAGAGGGAGAGGGAGAGGGAGAGGGAGAGGGAGAGGGAGAGGGAGAGAGAACAAGAGAGAGAACAAGAGAGAGAACAAGAGAGAGAACTGGACCTGAGGTAGGCTTTTGAAACCCCAAAGCCCACCCCCAGCAAAACATCTCCCCCAAGGCAACACCTCCCAGCCCTTCCCAAACAGTATCACCTGGGGACTAAGCATGCAAACATATGAGCCTACTGAGCCCATTCCCATTTAAAGCACCACACCTGCCTTCATTAAAATCATCCAAGGCCTTCACATCTCCCTATGCACGAAAGAGGAAGGTTTTACTGTGGTTATAGAGAACCTATGTGTACTGCCTACTGCCTTCTGAAGCCACCTCTGCTCTGCCCCCATATTTACTCAGCAGCAATGCAGCTCCCCAGTGCTCAGCTGCCCACTACAGATTTTATATAAATAAGAATTTTAAATATACAAGACTGGCCTTGAACTCAGAGATCTGCCTCTGCCTCTGCCTCTGCCCCTCTCTGTCTCTCTCCCTCTGTCTCTCTCCCTCTGCCTCTGCCTCTGCCTCTGCCTCTGCCTCTGCCTCTGCCTCTGCCTCTGCCTCTGCCTCTGCCTCTGCCTCTGCCTCTGCCTCTGCCTCTGCCTCTGCCTCTGCCTCTGCAGTGCTGGGGTTAAAGGTGTTTCCCAACATGCCCAGCCTTCTTATCTGTTCTCTGTGGGTCTTGTCTCCACTCCAGCTGTCATGATGCCAGCTCCACAGGTCTGAGTTCTGTCTGCTGTATGTCACTATTGCATCCGCAGACCTGGTTTACTAGATATTCAATATGTCAGTCAACTTTCCATCACTGTGACAAAATGCACGGATCAATTTATAAGTGCATTATACATTTATTTTTTAAATTATGTATATGATGTGTGTGTTTGAATGTATGCCATATTCGTGTGGAGGCCAGGGGATGCATTGGACCTTTCAGAGCTAGAGTTACAGGTAGTTGTAAGCTGGTTGATGTGGATGCAGGGAACGGAACTCCTGCCTGCAATCTTTGGAAGAGCAACAAGTGCTCTTAACCGCAAAGCCTTTTCTCTAACCCATGTCCCCCCCATACCCACACCTGTTTACTCTCTCCTTATTATACATTCACAAAGAAAGGGTTTATTTTGCTTTCACACTGTAAGTAGCTAGTCCTGTTGATTATTTTTTTGCAAGTAATGGCAAATTACAAAGCCTTGTGGTTCACCTCATAGTGGTCAGAAAGCAAAGACAGGAGGTGGAAGAAGCTGTACTGTCTTCAAGGGTATGCCCTCTGTGACTTAACTTCCTGCCATTAAGAACCACAACTTTGCACCACATTTTACTGGCAACACAAGGTGGAGATCAAGCCCTCAAGTCTCCACAGTACCGAAGGCATAACCCAAACTTTAGCTGCAAGGGAGCCAAAGAAGGCTAACTCTTCCAACCTCTAGATAAGCTGGAATATGATGAAGTATAGACCACTGTGGCCATGGAGTCAATTTGCTGAAGCAAAACAAGAGTCTTTTTAAATGAGATATAATACACTAGAAAATAGAGTGTACTGTACAGCTTAAGGGTAAGTGTTGTGTCAGGAAACACCTCTCCAAATTGGCAAACAAAACTATTCATTAGAATTCCTGGGGAATCAAGTTTCTTAAAGCTCTGCAGTTGGCTGAAGAAATGGCTCAGTAGTACAGAGTGTGCACAGCTCCTCCTTGTTCAATATTCAGAGCCCAAGTCAAGCTGCCTACTGCTGCCTGTAACTCCAGCTCCAGGGATCTGGGGCCCCCTTGTGGCTTTCTGGTGTACCTTTAATCACATGCACAAACCCACACAGAGACACATAACTTAATAATAATTGTAATATAATAATAATAATAATAATAGGAAGAAGGAGGAGGAGGAGAGGGAGGGGAAAGGGAGGGGGAGGGGGAGGACAAGGAGGAGGAGAAGGAGAAGGAGGAGGAGGAGAAGGAGAAGGAGGAGAAGGAGAAGGAGGAGAAGAAGGGGGAGGGGAGGGGGAGGGGAGGGGGAGGGGGAGGAGGAGGAGAAGAAGCCGCCGCCAGGTATAGTGACACACTCATAATCCCAGCACCTGGAAGGCAGAGGCAGGAGGAATTCTGTGAGTTTGAGGCCAGCCTATTGTACATAGCAAACAAGTGCCAGGCCAGCCAGGTGACACAGTGAGACCTTTTCCCAAAACAATCAATTAAAAGCCTGGAAAGTCAGCTCCTTGATGAAGAGCATCAGTTACCTACAAGGGGACTAACATCGACCTGTAACTCCAGTCCCAGGGGGTCCAAGGCTGACCTCCACAGGCAATCCACACCTGAGGTACACAGACATAAAACATAAAATGTTTAAATATTTAAAAAATTAAATTTCAGGGGCTGGTAAGGCAGCTCGGTGGGTAAGAACACTGGCTGCTCTTTCAGAGGACCTAGGTTTGGATCCCAGAACCCACACAGCAGCTCATAACTGTAACTCCAATTCCATAGGAATCTGACGCCCTCTGCTGGTCTCTTTGAGCACTCCTTGCACACAGTACACAGATGTGACAAAACACCCATAAAATAAAAATAAGTGACATCTTTCTCTCTTTCTTTCGTTTTGTTTTTCGAGACAGGGTTTCTCTGTGTAGTCCTGGCTGTCCTGGAACTCACTCTGTAGACCAGGCTGGCCTCGAACTCTCAAACTCAGAGATCTGCCTGCCTCTGCCTCCCAAGTGCTGGGATTAAAGGCGTGCGCCACCACTGCCCAGCCTCTTTCTTTTGTTTCTTTCCAGACAAGGTCTCTCTTTCCGTAGTGTTGGGTATCCTGGAAGTGCATCATCATCACCCAGCAATAAATAACATCTTAATAAACAGAACATGGTGACAAAAATCTTTAATCCCACACCTGAATGGCAGTAGATTTCTGTAAGTTCAATGCCAGCCTGGTATACATAGTGAGTTCCAGAACAGACATGGCTGAGTAGAGAAAATCTGTTTTTTTAAAAAATTACATAAATAAATAAATTTTTATATTTTTTTCTTCAGACAGGGTCTCATCATGTATCCTTGGCTGGTCTAAAGTTTGGTGTGTGTGAGTATGTGTGTATGTGTGTGTGTGTGTGTGTGTGTGTGTGTGTGTATGTACACATAGTATACAAGACTGGCATGGAACTCACAGAGATCCACTTGCTTCTGCCTCCCAAATGCTGGGATTAAAGGCATATGCCACCATATCTGGCCTTAAAAACATTTTTGCAATGAGATGAATCTGTGATGCCAGCTTTGGGGGAGGGCTGAAGCAGAATTACAAGATCAAAGCCTGGCTACCCTATAGATGAGTTGAAGGCAGCCTGAGATCCTGTCTCAAGAAGGTTAAGAGTAAACTTGAGAACCAGAGATGTGCCCAGTGGCAGAATGCTGGTTTAACATGCCTGAGGACTTGGGTTCTATCCCGAGTACTACCAAAAGTGTCCCAGTAAAGTTGGGCATGGTGACACATGACTCTGACCTCAGCACTTGGGGAAGTAGAGACAGGAAAGTCAGGATTTAGGCCAGCCTTAGCTACATATTGAGCTTGTGACCAACCTGGGCTACAAAAGACACTGCCTTGTGGGGAGGAGTGCCGGGGGGGGGGGTGTTGGGCAGTTTCTGAATTAATTCTAAGATGCAATTTAAACAAAAATGTCAGGAGGGCTTCGGCTTTTGGCTGCTAATGCTTCAGCACCCACTGATCTCAGATAGCAGCTGGTTGCCACCAGGCTCAGATCTCAACACAAAGGGCAGCCTTGCCCTAGAGCCTGTCTGTATCTTTCTCAAGCCCAAGTCAGACCTTCACTTTCTCTCTTCCGGTTTCAAAGGCCACACTTCCTTTGAGGTATCTCCCTAACGTCCCCTTTCCCCTCCCACTAACTGATTAGCCCTTTCTTTTTCGGTGCTACTGATGGTAGGTCAAAGCAGCCTTAAGCAGAGAAGCTACAGAGACCGAAGCCCCACACCAATGCCACTGTGGGGTCAGAGCAGCTAATTTCAAAGGATTTGGTATCTCAGTGCCCTCACACATCAGGGGCACCTGGCCTCTGGAGAATTCTCCTTGGGAAAGGGGAACAAGACAATCGTCCTGACAGGTGTCTGCAAAAACAGAGATAGAGGTTGTTTGCTGAGCAGTCGGTGAGGACGACTTCTCAGGCGAGCTCAGGGGGAGGGCATGATAACCCTAAGCCTGTCTGCTCTTCTGAGGTACCTTGATCACCTCGGCTAAGGATTGAGACTCCCTGGAATGAAGCCTCCCAGCTGAGACCCTAAGACACACCACCGGGAGCTGTACCCACAGTTATGGGGCAACAGGAAACAGGAAAAGGGGCAGTGCTCAGCAGACAAGAGCTGCTCCTCCTCAGGCTCTTCTCACTCGTATCCACTCCAAAGTCCTTTTGGGGGGCTGGGGAGGGGGAGAAGTGGTTAGTTCCTTGGTTTCTGAGATAGGATCTCATATAGCCCAGGCTAGTCTCAAATTCTCTATGTAGACTGGGCATGGTGGCCACACCCCTTTAATCCCAGGATTTGGGAGGCAGAGAGGCACAGGCAGGCAGGTCTCTGTGAGTTCAAAGCCAGACTGATCTACAGAGTGAGCTACTGGACAGCATGGATTACATAGAATGTCTCATTTTCTGTAGAGTTTAAGTAGTCTGCCATTGGACATATAAAGAAAGTACAAGGGCCTCGAACTGTCCCTCTAGCCCACTGTAAAAACACATAGTCACCCTCTCCCTAGATGGCAGGAGGGACTGACACAAAGACTTTAGACTGTGGGAAGCCTATGCGGAAGCCACCTGAAACAATAACAAGCCTGTACTTAGGACAGCCTGACCGGAGAGACAGAGTTGCAAGGCAGGCTTAGTGAAGGGATAAAGTGTATCAACAATGTAAAGTTCAATCCTCAAGTCAAAGCCAAAGGAAGACAGAGACCAGAGTCAGGGTCTTTCACATGTCACTCGCCTGAGAACTTAGCTTCTCACCTACACATGCTGACAGATCCACAGCACAGCCTTTGGGAGACAAAATTGTAGCTAGAATCCTTCCATCCCCATCCCCCTCAAGCAGCTCAGCCAGACCGTGAAGTCAAGGATGACCTTGAACTCCTGATCCTCCCGCTCTCCATTCCCAAGTGCTAGCATCACAGATATGCACTAACACACTTGGTACTGTGGAGAAAGCCCAGAGCTCTGTGCACGCTAGACAAGCAGTCTATCAACTTGTTGGGGGTCAACTCTTAGCCGAAAGCGGCTGTCATCTTTGCAGCCATCTTGAGCCATATACCCTGACAAGAGACTTGTTTTCAACAGCTCACAACAGCTGAGCACACTCTGATAAACATCTTGTTTTTCTCACATATCTTGTTTTGCTGTTTAGTGCCACCAGCAGCTAGGCGCTCGTGGTCTCCACGCTGCTAGGCGCACGTGATATCCACGCTGCAAGGCATATGATGTAGTGCCTTCAGCTGTGCTTGTCCATGAGGGCAAGGCACGTGGTAAAGAGTATAAATACCCAGGATTTCCTTTCAATAAAGAGAGACTTGATAAGACTCTGTCTTGTCTCCATTCTTCAAGTCTCTTGCCCCTCCATCCCCACTCTCTTTCTTGCTAGACCCTGACCCTTGGACCCGAGCAGCAGAGCAAGCCAGGACAAAGTGGCCTCCGAACATGGGGCAGCACGGGCTGTTATATCAACTGAGCTACGTTGCCTACTGACCACCCCTCCCCCCCTTCTCTTCTTACATCCAATTTCCATCTGAAGCCCTGAAGGCCAAACACTTGGTGTACGTGTGTGACAATCGTCCAAGCAACGGGACGACACTGACCTCAGAATCAGAGCTGGGAGAACATTAGCTCACTTCCTTTTTTGACACATAGGTAAATGGACTCCAGTGATCTAGTGGCTTTAGTGAGATCACTCAGAGAGTGCCTGACGGAGGTGACCTGTCAGCATCTAGTCTCCTAGCTCCCAAGTCACTCCACTGCCCCTTCCTGCCTTAGCCACTCCCAGAACCGGCTCACGGGAACACAATGACTGAGGCATATTTATCTACAGACTACTGCTCTGTGAACCTGACCATCTTCCTGTAGGATGAGTGGCCCCCACATGTGGTCATTCAGGAGCCCTACGCCAGAGGGCTGAATAGCAGATGTTAGAACAGACTTGAAGCTATTGCATCCCCTCAGACTACACGGCTTCTGCAGGATGGAGTGAGAGAATCAATGGCTGACACAGCTCCCTCCTTAAGAATGTCTTAGGGTCTATTCTTAAGACAAAGGAAGAGGTCCCGACTGGAACACAGAGCCGAGATCTCTTTTCAGGCGCACATCTCTCACTGATGCAGAGGGATCCGGCATATGATGCTCTCTACTTCTCACTATATGAAGAGCTTGACACAGACAGCACATCGAACCATGCCACACCACACCATAGCATACCGTACCATTCTGTGCCATACCAGACCAGACCATGTCAGGCCAGACTACACGGCATGTGACAGTCTGAGCCATGTTGCTGGGCCATGCAAAGGCAGCTCTGTTTCTCACATGATTTGCTGTATGACTTTTAGCAGGATATCTAACCCTTCTCAGCCTCTCTTTGCTTACCTCTCAAGCAGTCATCCTAATGCCAGGTGTCTCTGAGGATGGACCCGAAGGTCACAGGCTCACACAAAGCGCCTTACTGTTAGTTCCCAGCAATAGCAAAGAAGGTAAAAGA
Organism: Grammomys surdaster; assembly: GCF_004785775.1. NCBI lineage: Eukaryota > Metazoa > Chordata > Mammalia > Rodentia > Muridae > Grammomys > Grammomys surdaster. The sequence continues at coordinate 11,768,511 of NW_021604639.1, read as the reverse complement.
GCTTAGGGGGGTTGTTTACTTTATTTTTATTTGTTCTTGGAGAAGTCTGGGCTTGGTTATTTTTATGGTTTTTAAACATCTACTTCTTTGCTTTTTTTTTATTAGTTTTGATTTTGAACTTTGTGAGAGAGTGTTAATGGCCCAGTGGCCTCCTTCCTCTTCCACTCAAGTACTGGGCTGCAGGTGTGAACCACAGGCCTGGGCTTTGATTTTGTTTAGGAGTGGTCACAGTTCTTCTTCTTCTTCTTCTTCTTCTTCTTCTTCTTCTTCTTCTTCTTCTTCTCCTTCTCCTTCTCCTTCTCCTTCTCCTTCTCCTTCTCCTTCTCCTTCTCCTTCTCCTTCTCCTTCTCCTTCTCCTCCTCCTCCTCCTCCTCCTCCTCCTCCTCCTCCTCCTCCTCCCCG
>NW_021604639.1:11745619-11768009 GCF_004785775.1 Grammomys surdaster | reverse complement strand
CCTTCTCCTTTTTCCCTTCTCCTCTTTCTCCTCCTCCTATAATTCCTCCTTCTCCTCCCTCCTTCTGCTCCTCCTCCTCCCCTTCTTCCTTCAGAGTTCATTTTTAAGACAAAGTCTCTCTGGAGCCCTGGAGCCCTGGAGCCCTGGCTGTCCATGAGCTCACTGTGTAGACCGGGCTGGCCTTAACCCAGAGATCTGCCTGTCTCTGCCTCCCTGCAATCACCACATCTAGAACAGTTCTAATCTGTAAGAGGATTGATTTACTCAGCTGCTTGCCTGTGTGCATTTATGTGCAGGAACCCACAGAAGCCAGGAGAGGGCATCAGATTCCTCCTGGAACTAGAATTTCAGTATAGGTGCTCGGAGCTGAACATAAGTCCTCCCTGCAAGAGGAATAAATGCTATTAACGACCCAGTCATTCTCCAGCCCTTAACTAATTGTGTGTGTGTGTGTGTGTGTGTGTGTGTGTGTGTAATATATATGTGTGGCATGAGTATGGAGATTAGACAATTTTCCAAAGTCATTTTTCTCTTTCCACCTACTTACATGGGTTTTAGAGATCAAAGTCAGGCTACCAGACTTGTGCTAAAGACCTTTACTCACTAGCTATGTACATGGCCCTGGGTTTTGTTTTCATTTAGTTGTTATTTGTTTTGTTTTGCTTTGGCAGAATCTCACGCTGTAGCTGATGCTGGCCTTGAATCTCACTAATTAGCTCTCATTGGCCTCAAACTCTTCAGCAATCCCCCAGTTGCTGTCTATTGTGTGGTGGATATTACAGGTATGAGCTGCTGTATCCAACATTTCTGTCTTGTTTTTGTGATGCTGAGGAATCTAACCCCAGTCACAGGCATAGTGGGGAAGTGTCTTCCCACTATGTGAGCTACTTCCCCAGCCAGCCCATCATTACTATTGAAACATTGGCCTGCTAGTTGTTGTCTCTTCTGACGGTGAACTCATCCAAGAACACTTAAAATCCTACTGTTGGAAGACACTAGGCCTGAAAGGAAACTCAGAAATTTAGTCAAGAACCCAGGCTTTAGGCTAAGCCCATACTCACACCTGTGAGGTTCTGACATTTTTCTCCCTCCCCCTGTTTCTCCTCTGTGGTGCTGAGGGTGGAACCCCAGAGCCCAGAGCTTTTTGCATGTGAAACGACCCTCTGCATCCCGGAAGGTCCAGTCATTAAGGCGTCATGTTCTTGCAGAAGTGCCACCTCAACGTCCCTCCACAGCACCTTCCAGTCGCAACCATGGCTTTCGTGACTTCCTGTGTCTAACTGACACGCTTCCTGTCCCCCTTTTTGTTCTCTCAAATTGCATGTTTCCTAACTTCTCTTATTTGAGCCAATCTCAAAACCAGTTTCTACAGTCCTGCTTCTTGGTCAGTCCTAGGACCAAAAGTCTTCCCTCACTACAGCCACAAGCAATCACCCTGGAGACCAGTCGGGAGACAAGATGCCTAGCTGATGTTGGCATCCTGCTTGTCCTGACTGTCATGTTTTGCCGTGCCTCAGAGTGTATGAGGTGATATGGCCCTTCGCTGCTCCCTCCAACCATATTATAAAATGCCACACCACTGGGGTCTGCATCAGAAAGGTGGGAGGTCCCTTACTATCACCACAACACCAAATGCAGAGAGACTATGCCTTCATCCATCACAGCTGGTCAGGCCTCATCTATCTCCATCCATAATCTAGTTTATTTAACAGGGATAGGAAGAGGGTAGAGGGGCTTTTATACTTAAAAAACAAAAACTCAGAACTAGCTCTCTATTAAGGCTTCTCTTTGATGTTCTAAAAACAACATTAGAGCTCCTATTAAAGAGACCAGAGAAAGACAGAAGAGTGTTGCTAGGTTGTTTGGTTGTCTGGCTGGTTGTTTTGAGGCAGGGTCTCATGTAATCAAGGCTGGCCTCAAACTCCCTGAAATCCTGCTTCTGCCTCCCAAGGGTCAGAATTGTAGGACTGCACCACCATGCACATGGTTTTGATTTCATGAGACACGGTCTTACTATGTAACCAGGCTGGCTTTGAGTTCACAGATTTGCCAGCCTCAGCCTCCTGAGTATTGAGATTATAGACATGTCTTACCACACACCTTAGTTTGGGTTCAGAGTCCTCCCCTTCCTCTTCCTCCTCTCTTCCTCCTCCTCTTTTTCCTCCTCCTCTTCCTTCAATGGGGTCTCAGGTAGGCCTTGAACTTGCTATGTAGGCAAGGATGAACTTGTACAATGCCTCCACTTCTCCAGTGCTGGGATTAAGGTGTGTACCACCACACACATTTATACAGTGATGGAGACTGGACCCAGAGCCTAGTGTAGGCTCTGTATGAACCCTGCCAGCAGTCAGATTCACCACCCCATGCCACCTCTGACCTTCTACTCCTGGCACTTGTTGGATAACATAGGAGGTGAACACCCGGGAGGGAACCCTATGACTATCTGTTTACCTAGTATCTGGAAAGTGTTGGCACACCGTTTCAAAGGGGAATGGATGACTTGGCATACAGTCACTCAACTTTGCCCTAATGAAATTCAGGAGATGTTATTGAGTGCCCCCTGCAGGTGAGGCACCCAAGGTTGATATCTGTGATCCCAACAAACCCACTGTCTGTCACAGGGCAAATCTACCTTGCACTGTAGCCAGGCAGGTTGACCTGTGTGGACAGTATCATCAGGCTCCTGGCTCCAGAGCTATCAGAACAGAGAGAAAGGAAGAGGGGGCCTCACAGCATCCTCCTTGTATCCATGAGAGCTCAGGACTTCAGTCAGACAGCTACTCTGGCCCTCAGCATCGTGGGCCTAAGAATACACAGCATTCTCACTAGCCACTGGGGTTTTCCTGTGTCCTACCCAATCTTCCACAGAAGGCTCTCTTCTCAGCTTGCCTGAGACATGTTTCTGTCAAACCCCTGACAGTGCTGGTCTCAGACCTTCTGAGTAATTGTCAAGACATAAAAAGAGGGCTGAGAAAATGGCTCAACAGGTAACTTACCACACAAGCTTGAAGACCTGAGCTAGTGACCTGGAACCCACGGGAGGAGAATCGACTTCACGATGGTCCTCTGACCTTCATATGCACTCACACTCATGAGCACACAGTAATAATAAGTAATTAAATATTAAATACATAGAACTATATCAAAGGATGAGCCTAGCAACCATCCCTTTCTGACCTTTGACTCACTAAGAAAGTCTGCTCCACCTGGCCCACTGAAGAAGCCTCCTCTACCTGATTACACTTGGTTTGAGGTGGAAAACAGAAATGATGTTTCTGTTGTTGGCAGTATTTTTGTTGTAGTTGGGTTGTTTGTTGATTTTTAGTTTTTGGAGACAGGGTTTCTCTGTGTATCCTTGACTGTCCTGGAACTTATTCTGTAGACCAGGCTGGCCTCAAACTTATAGTGATCTACCTGTCTCTGTCTCCCAGGTGCTGGGATCAAAGATATGTGCCACCACCCATCTTTCATACTATTTTTAATTATACTATGAATAGTTAATATGTTCAAAGGCTCAAAATTAAAAAAAATAACATAGATCCACGTGTACACATATGCTTCTCCTACCTGTACCCAGGGTTGAGATGGGATGGAGTGGGTGGGCCCTTTCATAACTGCCCATGTCACCTGCAGGCAGTTTCAGAGCACAGTTATTCAGGACACCTACACAAATCACACCACAGGTCCCAGCAATTCTTACTTTGCTGAGTTACTGCTAAGGGTTTACAATTCAACAGCAGTGAGATGGCTCAGTGGGTAAAGATGTTTGCAGCCAGACTTGATACCTGATAACCCGAGTTCAGCCCCCAGGACCCACATAGTAGAAAGGAAGAACTGATTCCTGAAATCTTCTACATGTGTGCCATGGTGTATATGTACACACACACACACACACACACACAAAATGAGGGAAGAAAGAAAGAAAGAAAGAAAGAAAGAGAGAGAGAGAGAGAGAGAGAGAGAAAGAGAGAAGTTAATTAACAACTTAACAGGCAAGGAAGTTCCACCTCAGACTCAGAGCCCTCCAGAGTCTATACCTTGACTCAAATCAGAGCATCTGGAGATCAAGACAGCATGGCCTCCGAGCAGTTTCTCACAAACTGGGACCTTCAGAAAGTAACCATGGGATAGAAAAGTGATACTTTCCTCACATTCGGCAATGCTTCTTCAGATTAAAACAAGGAACAAAAGTAGAGCCTAACTTGGTGGGCAAACATAATCTTTATCATTTAATAATGCATGAAATAAGTTAATTCTTTAAAAAAAATAAACTACTTGCTGGGATAAAGGTGCATGCCTGCAATCCTAGGACTTGGGAAATGGGAGGATTGGGAGTTCAAGGCCAGCTTCTGATGTGTATCCAGTGTGAGGCCAGCTTGAGCTATATGCTATCCTATCTTTAAAGTTTTGAATTCCTGAACATCCTGCATCTACCTCCCAAGTGCTAGCTAGCATAATGAGAATGTGTCACCACAGCAAGCAATGAGGCAAAACCTTATTCAAAAATAATTGAGAGTCAGGTATGGTGGCACACACCTTTAATCTCAGCACTTGGGAAGCAGAAACAGGTAGATGTCTGTGAGTTTGATGCCAGCCTGGTCTACATATTGAGTTCCTGGCCAGTCAGGACTATATAAGGAGACCCTGTCTCAACTCATCCCCCCAAAAAATCCCTAATTGAACAGCCTAATTATTTCAGGCCTTAATTAGTAAAGCTATCCCCTAAACACTGGTATGGCTAACAGACATCTTTGCCTTATTTCAATTTGCTCACCAGAGACTGCAAGATCATAAATTTAACAGGGAGAGGTAGGGAGAGGGGGAGAGGGAGAGAAAGGGGGGAGAGGAAGAGAAAGGAAGTGGGGAGAGGGGAGGGGAGAGAGGGGAAGAGAGAGGCAGGTGGAGGGGGAAGGGGAGAGGAAGAGGAGGGAGAGGTAGGGGAAGGGGAGGAGGAGGGAGAGATAGGGGAAGTGGGGGACAGAGAGACTCGGTGATCACTGGATCAATGACTTCACTGTGCAGTTAATGGGGTGAGATGAGGACTCTGACACCCTCAAGAAAGGCACTCCAGGGACAAAGTGGCCACAGTATGCATGGGTCAACAGAGACCCTGAGGACAGTGGCTGTGGGCTTACCCATCACCAGCTGAGAGAAGTTATCAGCCCTGCTCAGCCCAGTTCTTTTACCCGAAGCCCCCCCCCCAGCCCCCCATATCTCCAGCAACATAGGAGTGTCAACCAGTCCTCTTCACAGCCCGGAGCTAGGACTGGTACCTTAGCACTCCGTGCTTGTGAGGGACAAAGGCCACTCTAGCCTCCCAGCAACCACAGAAATAACCTGCCCATTCACCTGAATTATGAAAGAGAAGCTCGGCAGGAACGCTGGGTGGAGGCAGTTGGGAGAGCCACGGCACCTGGATAGTCACGCTTTCTTTCAATCTACCCACAAGTCCGTAGGTCCCCAAGGGAGAGCTTTAGGCAGTTTTTGTTTGTCTAGAGCAAGATGTCAAGTAGTCCAGGGGGCCTCCCACTTGCTTTGAAGTTTAGGAAGGCCTTAAACTTCTGATCTTCCCGCCCCCATCTCTCTCCCACCTGCCGAAGTTCTGGGATTACAAGCACACGCCAGCCACCGAGCCCTTCTGAGCCTTGGATCTTTCTCGTGAAGTTACTCTTAACACAAACGAAAAGGCAGAGATCAGATAGTTCAGGTTTGAAAGTTTCCCGGGTCACTTTCCACTTCTGCCTCTCCCACTCATTCCAAGGCTTTGGCCTGAGCATCACCGCATGGAGTCCAGCCCAGCTCCAAGCAGTGATTTGGAGAGTCCCAGCTCCATAACCCTGCCTCTAAAATGGGACCAAATACTCTGGTGACCCCCGCAGGGAGCCATGGGAATCTACTGGCCTGTAGGGCCGAATGCCAAAGTGAATGAGCTTAGATGCAGCAGTGGCCGTGGGCAGAGCCTGCTAAGCCTAGACGGGCACTGCGTGTTGTTGTGCCAGGCTGACCCCAGGGGCACCAGTTTGCTTCTTTAAACGCCCTGCCGGTCCTCCCACAGCCGGCTGTCTTCCTGTGCCCATTTTGCTGAGCAGGAAACTGAAAAGTGCGGGGTAAAAATGACTTCCCCAGGATGACAATGCAGAGGCAGAGCTAGCATAAGATCTGCCTGACACGCGCGACACGGCCTCCTCCCCTCTGCAGTCTCTGTCCTGGCTGCCTCAGGCTGCCGAGGTCTGGACATCAGAATGACACAAGTTTCCCCAGAAAGAAGTCCCAAGATCGTCGGCTCGGCGTTCCCTCTGCATTCCGGGACTGGGACGCAATAGGATCCTGGGGTTCGCTAGAAGTACGGCGACTAGCGCTGAGCTCTCCGTCTCCCAGCCCAGCCGGGGTTTCCCATCCACGTGGTGTAGCCGCGGACACTACTAGGCTGCCGGGGACCGTGCAAAGGCTGGAGGGCAGAGCGAAGGGGCGTAACGCGCGGCAGGATGGCCAGTGCTGGGCGGGAGGAGGCAAGGCGGAACCCCGAGGGGACCAGGGTCTCCGCACACGGGGAGACCCCCGGGACACCCTACCTTTCCTGAAGGGCATCGCTCCGAGGACGCTACGCGGGGGGCTGGCCCGCAACACACAGGCAGGCGGACGTCCAAGTGGCAGCCCCGAGGCTCGGGGCGGCCTGCGGGCGATGGGGCCGGCGAGGGAGGGGAAAGGGACATATTTGGTCACAGCTTGGCACGTCACGGCGCGGAGGAGGCTCCGCGGCGGAGCAGGAAGCGCAGGAGTCGCGTCACCCGTGAGCTCTGGGCGCCTGCGGGCGGCGACCCGGAGGCCGGGGTGGGCGACCTGGTCCCGCCGTGAGCCTAGAGTCCTGGAGGTGCTGCCTGTCTGTGCAGAGGCCAAGCATGGAGGACAGCTACCTGGAAGGAGATGGAAATGAACTCATCAATCAGTTCCTTCGGGCTGTGTGTGGTGAAGGAAGGGACTTGAAGGGATTTTATTTTTTTGCCTTAAAGAAGTCAGGACGTTCAAATAGCAGATTGACTTGTATAGACACTAAATAAAGGCTGAGAGAACAGCCTAGAAAAACCCAAGTTTGACAGTATTCGTCACCTTTACTGCTCCAGGGTCCAGCCCCCAGCACCTACACGCTGCACATCTGATAGAAATGTTCATCTGTAAGATCACAGGAATGGATGGATGACTTGTTTCTCCAGAGTCTGAAACAGTTCCTCACCCACAGTTTGATAATCTGTCAGGAGAAAGTGTTGCTTAGGGAACAAGAAGGAGGAGGTACCTTTATTCAGTACATTCTGCCTCTGTGAGACCGACAAGGCAAACGCCTGAATAGTTGGCTGACCCAACCGTCCCAAAGCAGGCTTCTCTCTTAAGTTCATTAAGGCTTTCACTGACTAACCAAGCCAGTAAGGTGTAGTCATCAGGCTGGCAATTAATCCCAGTACTTGAAGGTTGGAGGCAGGTCCACTGCTTCTTCTAGGCTGGGCTGCCTTAGTTGGCACACAGAAAGCTGGGGATTGCTTGTGCCCAGGAGTTCAAGACCATACTGTGAGACACTCCACTTCATAAAATTAATTTTCTGTTAGATGGTGTGGTATATATACTTTTTCTTTCCCTTTTCCCCCTTTCCTCTCATTTCTTCCTCCCATTTCTTTCCTCCCTCCTCCCTTCTCCCTCCCTTTCTTTTTTGTTTTAAGTTTATTTATTTTTATTTATGTGAGTACACTGTAGCTGTCTTCAGACACACCAGAAGAGGGATCAGTTCCCATTACAGATGGTTGTGAGCCACCATGTGGTTGCTGGGAATTGAACTCAGGACCTCTGGAAGAGGAGCACTCAGTGCTCTTAACCACTGAGCCATCTCTCTAGCCCCCTCTCTCCCTTTCTATTTCTGTTTTTGTTTCTTTGAGATAGGGTCTCATGTGTCCTGGCTGGCTTTGAATTTTCTAGTAGAAGTGGCACTGAACTCTTGTTCTTTCTGTTACCACTTTGCCTTGAAGGAAAGTGTTATTTTTATGTTGTGCTCTGAAGAAACGAAGAGTCACCTGACCGCCTAGTATTTAAAACATCCATTCAAATGACAAGAGGCTGCCTCTCCACGCAGTGAACAATCCGGTCCAGGTGAGCTGGAAATTCCACTAGGCTGGGTGAGGGTGGGAGTGGACTGAGTGTGGGGGAGGGGTGTCCTTTCTTTCTTCTTTTTATAGTTACAATCATTGTTGTAGTCTGTTATGTTTTATGGACACTAGTCCAAACACCATCCTTCATTTTGAAGTAAGACAATGCCACAGAGAAGGAGGTACTGGCCTGAGGTAACATCTCACTGAATGGTTAGCTGAGTGAATCAGAGTCAAATTCTTATAACAATGTACCTTCAAAGTGTCTTGTACTATTTTTTCCAACTAAATCTTTTATGGAAGCTGTGCACAACCAAAGGCTTTACTATTTGCTGCCTTTATGTCCCCAAAATGTTCCTGCTGCCATTTGACGCTTTAAAAAAAAGAGTTCATTTACTTACTTACTTCTTTATTTAATGTGGTTGTGTCATGTATGTCTGTGCACCATGTATCTGCTTGCTGCCCTTGGAGACCAGAAGAGGGCATCTGATCCCAGCACTAGAGTTACTGTGCTCTACCATGTGGGTGCTGGGAATCAACCCTGGGTCCACTAGAAGAGCAGCAATGCTCTGAAACACTGAGCCATCTCTCCAGCTCCCACGTTCTGCTTTTGAACATAGGCTCCATTACTTTAAATTAAACATGCACCCCAAATATGCCCACCATCTTTACTTCTTGAACGAGGACCTTAAAACATTTAATTTTACTGGATATTAGAGCCAAATATTTTTAATTTTTAAAATTTAAATACAATTACATAATTTCCCCCTTTCTTTTTCCTCCCTCCATTCCTTCCACACAGCCAGCATCACAGCTTTGAAGAAAACAGACGGCCCCTCTCCCAGCTGCTGTCCACCAATCTCAAATAGCATCTTGGCTAGGGGTGGGGCTTTGTGCTCACTTCTCCTCCTCTGAGCTAGGATTTAATGGAACTCTTGCAGGTCTTGTGTGTGCTGTCTATCTCTGTGAATTCATACGTTCACCAGTCCTGTTGTTGTGTGTGGAAGATGCTGTTTACCTGAAGTCATCCACCACTTCTGGCTCTTACAGTCTTCCCCCCACTCTTTTGAAGAAATCCCTGAGCCTTGGGGAGAGGAGCATGATACAGACATCCATCTCATTTAGGGCTAAGTGCAGAGTCACTTACACATCTTTTTGTTGTTTGGGGTTTTTTTGTTTTGTTTTGTTTTTTTGTTTTTTTAATGGGGTCTCACTATGTAGCCTTGGCTGGCCTGGAATCACTATGCAGATCAGACTGGCCTCAAACTAACAGCAGTACACCACCAAGATCAGCTTATGCAGAGCTGAGACTTGAATCCAAGTCTTCGTATACTCTCAACCCCTAAAGCATTTCTGTAGATTCAGAAGTGTCCCATTCACCTCTTAGAAACGGATCTATTATACTACAGGGCGGTCACTGACAATCGAGACCCCAGGCCAGGTTCCTAACTTTCTGAAGAAAAATGACCATGTAGTAGGTAAATGTTACAAAACCAGGCTCAGTTAGCATTCGACTTCGCAGAGGCAAAAAGAGAAAGATAAACTAGAAAGGTCCGCCTGAGCAATTGTTAAATCTGCTTGCAGTTCAACTTCTATAGAAAAGACAGTGTACATCCAGCTTCTTGGAGTCATGGAGACTTCACATTTAAAGCAGTGCAGAGAGAATCTCACACATCCAAACTGCTAGAATGGTAATGTTGGCGAGGCCACCTGTGCCCATGGGAAAAAACAATGCCAGTTGAAGATGTGCTGCCTGGAAAGAACTTGACAAATGGTGTTTACACTCATGCCAGCTGTCCCTGGAGGATTTAACATACCTTCGGTTTTATGAGTTATTTTTCTTTTTTGAGACAAGATCTCCAGCCTAGGCTAGCCGTGAATGCCATACATGGTGGAGAGAAATCTTGAACTTCTGACCTTCTTGCCTCCACTTCCCAAGTGTTGGAATTATAGGTGTGTCCTATATGTCCTACCATGCCTAGCTGATGTGGTGCTGGGGGATCAAGCCTTCCTATATGTTAATCAGGCACTCGGCTAACTGAGCTACCTCCTCAGCCCCTGAAGACACTTATACAGGTGGATAGAAGCAGTACAGGAGGGCTGGAGAGATGGCTCAGCAGTTAAGAGCACCGACTACTCTTCCAGAGGTCCTGAGTTCAATTCCCAGCAACCACATGGTGGCTCACAACCATCTGTAATGGGATCAGATGCCCTCTTGTGGTGTGTCTGAAGACAGCAACAGTGTACTCATATACATAAAATTAAAATAAATAAATCTTTATATAAAGGGGAGGTTGGGAGAAGTTAAAAGTGGACTTTAATACACAATGGATCCATGCTTATTTCAAAGATGGTGTGTTGGATTTTTCCAGATAACAAGGGTATGACATGGAGACCTCAGCCATCTAGCAAAATTGAAAATTGTACACTTAAGATTACAGTGACCAGGCCGGGCGGTGGTGGCGCACGCCTTTAATCCCAGCACTTGGGAGGCAGAGACAGGCGGATTTCTGAGTTCGAGAGTTCGAGGCTAGCCTGGTCTACAGAGTGAGTTCCAGGACAGCCAGGGCTACTCAGAGAAACCCTGTCTCGAAAAACCAAAAAAAAAAAAAAAAAAAGATTACAGTGACCAAATGGTGTCAAAAGTTCATGAGATTTGATTTATCTCTTGCTCTAGCCTGCATCAGAGATGCCTGCAAAGAGAAACTCAAGAGCAGGCCCTTTAATTGTATGGAAGGGCCTTTCAACTAAATCTAACAGTGCCTCTATGGAAATAGAGGCAGCAAGAAAGCATAATTAACTTAGGGTCAAGATGGCTCCCGGGGTAAAGGCACTCTCTGCCAAGCTTAACAGCCCAAGTTAAATCCCAGGACCCACATTTCAGAAGGAGAAAACAAACTCCCAAAAGCTGACTTCCATACGTCTGCCGTGGCACACAGGCTCACATATATAGAAGTAAATAAGTGTAACTTAAAAAAAAAGTTACATTCAGTTAAGTATGAAGGTACAAGGCCCTCCCCTCTACTGGTAAGTTGCTTCAAAAGAATGACCTCTATCCTGAAACCCTCAAGAATGAGGAGTGAGTTCCAAGCAGAGATTTATTAGCTGCTGCATGAGACTCTTTTAAGGTAGTTACAGAAACATACCGTCACAGTGACTCTCCTTTCTCCTGTCTACAACTTTATGCTTTGTGCATGCCTTTTCCACCATCTTTATGATGTGAGCTGAGCATGCCCCTAAGTGCTCCTTTGTGCCAGGATAATTTTTCAAATATCTGCGCTAGACCTTAAACTAAGAAAATATCCCCCCCCCAAAAAAAAATGTGTCCATGATCTTCCCTGGATGAACTCTGACCTTTAGGAGCATGCGCAGGAACGAGTCTATCATGAAGTACTTTCTTAGGCTTGTAGACCCCTTGGATAACGTCCCCACACTTGCTTTGTTTAAGGAGTGTCGCTGTGGGAAGAATCTGAGCACTTGCTACTGCGGGTAATGAAGTTCTGCTTGCTTTCTGTTCCTCTTGGCCTGGCTTTCACGAATTGCACTCAGTTTTAAAGCTTTTAGAACAAACACCAAAGACGATCTTGCCTGAGCAGGTGGTGAGCTCTCAGACCGCTGTTGTAACATGGATTCCAGTTTGTCTCGGGAGCCTGGAGCCGAGGTGTGTTGGAAGAGATCCAGATTCTGTTCTTTGAGCGACTGTCAGCTCCTCTGACCTTTTCCCCTCTGTGATTATGGTGTAAAGCGGATGTGGACTCGGCCTCTGGGACTTGGTTGTTACTAAAGTCAACATTATCTAGGGTCAATTGATCCAGATAAAAGAGTATGTCAAGGGCCAGCAAGACGGCCCAGTGGGAAACCATACCTGCTGCCATGCCAGCTCTGGCTACCTGAGGTGGATCTCTGCCGCATCAAGATGGCAGACAGCACCTCCATAGGCAGGAGCAACTCAAATCATGTAGTTCTAGATGGGACACATATATATACACTAAAAAATGTTTTAAAAAATAATATGTCAGACAGACTGCTGTGGGGTATCTACCAGAGACGACTGACTACTTAGACACAGGTTTAAGCCAATAGAAAGTCTTTATTAGCTGACTGGTGAGTACACTGGATGTTCAGGATCACAGTGTATGCAGCCCCAAGCCTTTCTCAGAGTGATCTTTTAAGTATAAAAATGATATCCTGGGTTGATATACTTCAGTTAACAAGAACAGTTAGCCAGACATGGAACTACAGAAGCCAAAAGGCAGGGTTAGTACATTTAAAGACTTTCCCAGAACTATGGGCTTTGATGGATTAGGTCTTTGTTTTGGCTTTGGCAGACGGTGCTATCTACTTGCTGAGTTTTACAGCCTAAATGGTACTTCCATCATGGAGTCAGTTGTGTTAAGGTCTGGGGGCCTGTTACACAGACTGCACATGTGAGTGTGCCACTCCAGTTGCAGTAGTGGAGCTTGAGCAGGTGTCCGCTGAGATGCACTGTACTTCGTAGCTTGACCTCTACCCCAGTGACCTCATCATTCATAGGATACATTGCTGACCACCACCCTGTGAAGACATACAGTATTTGCTTGTTCATCTAAGAACAATCTAGTGCTTCTGAAGCCTAGAGCTTCAGACTGATGGCCTTTTCTATCCTCAGATGGGTTGGTACCCTCAGCCAAAACTCCTGGACCAGTGGGGAGAGCAGAGTTGGTGGCCAATGATGAATGACTTATCAACCATGGCTATGCAAGGAAGCCTCCACTTAAATACCTTAGGATGGAATTCAGTTCGATTCTTGGTTGGTAAGCCCAGTGGGCAGACAAGATCCTTACCCCACCTACACTTAGCTATCGTATGCATCCCCTACTGGCCACTCCTGACTCAATAATACTAAATGGCCATCTCCAGTTCTGTGAGTTACTCTAGTAATTGAACATGAAAATAAATGAAGGCAGAGCTTTCAGAAGAGCAGGACACTTTATCTTCATAGCCACGTTGAACAGAAGTATGGATAGGCTAAGTACTCAGTGCTTTTCCTTCTTTTCCTTTTACATTCATTTTGCTTGTGTTTAGGGTAGAGGGCACTCACATGCCACAGACATGCGGAGTCAGAGGATAGCTTATAGGAGTTGGCTCTCTCTTCACTGTGTAAAGTCCAGGGATCAAATACAAGCCATCAGGGTAGATAGCAAGTGCCTTTACCTACTGAGTTATCTTACCAATGTCCTATGTACTTTAAACTATTCATTTTATGCCTATGGTATTTTGCCTGAGTGTATGCCTATGTACCAAGCTTATACAATGCCCACATAGGCCCAAAGAGGGTCATGAGTTACTCCGGATCTGATGTTACAGATGGCTGTAAGCTGCCATGATTCTGGAAATTGAACATGAGTCCTCTTGGAGAGCAGCCAGTGCTCTTAACCCCTGAGCCATCTCTCCAGCCACCCACCTTTCTAGCTACTATCCTTTTCCTAACACTTTCTTGGGTCTTATGGGACTGAGCTCTTCAGACTGTGGCTTCTGACATTTTCTCTGAGTAGCAACAGAATCGGATGGGGTTGTAGGATGTTCAGCTGGTGAGCGAGGAAACTCCACATCAGAAGAGTGATGAATGAAACAAGCCAGACTGATGTATTCTGACCTCTCTATGTTGTTTGTTTAATTGGGAACAGGAGACAAAGAACTCTGCAGCTGGCTGCTTTGTTCCATTCCATGTTCAAATGACAGAGAGCACCCCTTACATTTTGGTTGTTGATTTATGATCCTGGAAACATTTGTTCTTTTGCTACCAACTAGAACTGGCCAACACAGATTAGTGGCAGTGTTTAAAAACTCAAAGAGTGCTTCTGGTATGTCCTTGAAGAAAGTAACAAGACACTTGCTAGGAGAAATTGGCTTATAAAACACTCAGTGATGGTTGCGATGGAACTCTCTTGGTAGAGCCTTATACACACACACACACACACACACACACACACACACACACAGCCCAGGGTTAGATCACTAGCTCGCTAAACAAACAAAACTAAGAACAAGCCAGGGTGGCCAGTGCCTACTCCACAGGCAGAAACAGGAAGATCAGAAGGTCAAGCTCACTCTCGGCTACACAGTGAGTTCAAGGCCAACCTGGGTTATGTGAGACAGAACCAGAAAGAGACACAAAGAGGAAGAGGAGGAGGGAAAAAAAGAAAGAGGAGGGAGGGAGGGAGAGAAGGAGGAGGGAGAAAGGGAATGAGAGAGGGAGGGAGGTAAGGAGGGAGGGAGAAAGGAAGTGAGAGAGGGAGGGAGGCAAGGAGGGAGGAAGGTAAGGAAGGAGGGAGGAAGGAAGGAAAACTCCCAAAGATGGGATGGCCAAGGAGGGGTGAGTCTCTTGAGCCCTCCAAGGCTGAAGAACAGCAGCAGAGGTGTGGCCCATAGCCTCTGCTTTTCAGACCCGGAGAACAGATACAAAGTCATTTTTAATTGAGACTGTGTCCTCAGGCCTATTGACAGTACAGTATGAGTCAGAGAATGTAATTTCATCATCACACTTTCAATTGTGCGGCCGCCCCATCTGCCCCATCTAATGCGTATCGATCCGAAGCTCCTCGGGCAGTCTTGGCTCGTCACAGCTGCATTTATAATCCAACCTAACAGCAACGGCTCATCAAGAAGACTTGGTCAGCTTCCAGGCTTCCTCCACCCGTGCTCCTTCTGTCACTGCAGAATTGTCACCTTCAGTGAAATGGTTTTGTGCCCTGAAGTCTGTCCACTTTTTATTTGTTTTGAGGCAGGATCTCAAATAGTCCAGGCTTCTTTAACTTGCTGTGTAACAACGATGGCCTTGACTTTCTGATTTTCCTACCTTTGCCTCTTAGACACTGGGATCACAGGCAAGTGTCACCACACCCTGTTTATTTGGTGTTGGGCATCGGTTTTGCACACACGAGGCAAGCACTAAACCACACCTGTAAATCCTTAATGTGTTTGCATTTGTTCCTGCTGTTGTTGTTTTGAGCCAGTGCCTTACCAGGCAAACAGACTGGCCCCAGAATTGTAACCCTCCTTCTCCAGCCTTCCAAGTATGATAGATCACAGTTTCCATGAGGTCCTTAGGATGAAGGTCTCAATCTGGGTATAAATTTGAATTACCTCCCTAAAGGTCTAGTTAAACAGATAGCTGGATCTTCCTCCCAGAATCTGCATTCCTGGCCTTCCAACAAGGTTCTAGCTTGTGACATGGCTGTTTCTAGGCCACACCGAGAGAACTGGAGGAAACCCATGGGTTCACAGTCACTTCTACAAAGCAACCTTCATTTGGATAGACTTATCCACACAACAGATCCCAGCCCTGACATTTGTTTGCCCAAAACATGAGCAAACAGGAAGAGCACATCACTTCCTTTACCCTTCTATTTCCTCTGTTGCCAGCCCAACGGCAACCCAGAAGCTGTGTTTCTTGCCACGTAATATCCTGTTGGCAAAGCCATATAGTTTTCTGATGGTAAGGGATTAGGTGTTGGATTCACAAACTGTTTTACTCTTTTAACTTAGAGAAAACATTTGCTATAAAGGACACAGCAAATTTCCCTTTAGTATCTTTTTTTTCTTTTTGAGACAAAGTCTCTAGCCTGGGCTAGCTTCCAACTCATTGCTACTTCCTGCACTGAGGTTGGCTTCTGTTCTTCATGCCTTCACCACCCCCTACCCCCCACCCCAGTACTGAGATTACAGGCACGGGTAACTGTGTCTAGTTTGTGCTGTGCTGGGGATGGAACCCAGGGCTTTTGTGCATGCTGGGCAAGCACTCTACCAACTGAGCTACATCCCTGGCCTAGTGTGAGACAGTTTTTTCCCTCTTATCTCACTAGCCCTCGGCCTCAGACCGTCCTAAAGTCAATAGCTTAGTCCTTTAATTATATCTGCAAAACTCTTTCAAGTCAGCTGATTTGGGTAACTGTAAGCAAGGACTGGGGATGTGGAGATCATTAGAATTCTACCTTCCGAGAGTGGTTTATTAAAGCAGTCAGTTGGCAGCTGGTTACACTGGGAGGGAACGGACATTATGCAATGACAGCTTTGGCTTCTCCATGTCCTCCATGGCCAGACAATGCCTCACAGACAGCACATCCTTTCTTTCTCAAATCCTCCTGTCTAACCGAAACCCTATGCCAGGTGTAGTGGTCCATATCTGTAATGACAGCATTCAGGTGGTGAGGTAGGAGGCTCAAGAGTTTCAGAGCAGCCTGGGCTACATAGTAAGTTAAGGTCTGTTAGGGGTGCATTTTGAGATGCTGTGTCAGTAAATCAATTCCATCCACATTATATCCTCCATCCACCCATGACAACTCTAACGTACTCCCTGACTGGTGGGATGTGACTAATTATCCCTTCTCCCCTCTGATGAAGTTCAAGAAGTCAGGATTTGGTCTCTAGAGACAGATTTAAAAGAAAAAAAAAGATTTATCTACTTACTTGTATATGTGTGTGCCTACGGTGAGTTAATGTGTCTGAGATGGGTGCTGGGAACCGACTGAATGCTAATCCTGCAGGTGTAGCCCCACCATGTGTGGTGAGAATGTGTGACCCTGGACCACCAACCCTGCTTCAGAAAGAAAGAACACCTACAGAAGGCTCTTGGGAACTCTTTAAGGGGTTACCTGGCACTTCCAACCTTCACCAAACCAAGGATGGAACACTGTAAAGATGGGACCACTGAGAGTAGAACACACAGGACTCATGGCTGCACTCTGTCCATTCTTAGAAAGCCAGAAGGTTTCTCTTTTTCCTTCTTATTTATTATGTCATATTATGTTAATTATATTATACAATTAATAGTTATATTAATTATAAATTAACATTTAACTGAGACATAGAAACTGCACATAGTAATGGGTCACCTGATGGTTTGACCCCACATACACAGTGTGTGATGCTTACCTCAGGTTTAACACGAATGCCTCCTCCTTCTCTGTCTGTTCCTTGGGGTTTTGTTTTTCCTTTTGGAGAAAATGTTTTACTGTGTAGCCCAGGCTATCTTGAAATTCCTGGCAATCCTTCTGCCTTGGCCTTCTGAGTGCTAGGATTACAGACATCCACTTCCACATCTGGGTCTGCCCCCTCTTCCTTTCTTTTTTTCTTCCTTCTTTCCTTCGTTATTTTAAAAACAAGGTCTCACTATGTATACTTGGCTGGCCTGGAACTCATGTAGATCAGGCTAGCCTTGAATTCACAGCGATCTACCTGCCCCTGCCTCCCTGCTGGGATTTAAGTTGTGGGCCTGTATGCCCAGCCACTTGTCATTTCTTTGTGGTGAAAACTTTTTTTCCAGCTTTATGAAAGGCACAGTCACTGTTATTGCACTGATGTAATTACGGAGCAGAACCCCTGGCTTCTAACTGTTACTGTCGTGAACCCTCTGGATTGCTTCACTTGCAGCTGAGGAGTATTCAATAGTGGATATGCACCACATTTTTTGTTATCTGCTCATCAGCTGACAAGCTTTAATGTCTACAGGAAATAGGACTGCAGAGAACACAGGCGTGTGAGTTGTGATATCTCTTCTACATACGGAAGAGCAGGAGAGATGGCTCTGTGCTTAAGAGTATTTGCTGTTCTTCCAGAGGACCCAAGTTCCACTCCCAGTATCCACATAATGGTTCACAACTGTCTGTAACTCATAGACGTGGGCAGACAATATACAAAAAAAAAGATAAATAAAATAAAAAAAAAGTAAAACACTGGTTTCAACTAACAGTAACGGCATGTGTCTGTAACCACTGCCCTGAAGGTAGAGACAGGAAGATCAAGCATTCAAGGCCATCCTTAGCTGCTTATTGAATCCAAGGCTAGCCTGGGTTACACGAGATCTGGTCTCAAAAAACCATTACCAAGACCTATGTGTGCTGGTACATGCCTTTAATCCCAACACTTGGAAGGTAGACACAGGTGGATCTCTGTGAGTTTATGACCAACCTAGTCTACAGAGTGAGTTCTAGGCCAGCCAGGGCTACAGAGTAGGATCCTGTCTCAAAAAAATAGTTACCAACAACATAAAACAACAACAAAAATACTAATTTCAACAGGGCACAGTATGCATGTGATGCTAACACTCTGGACACTGATACAGGAAGAGCCCGAAGAGTTTCAGGTTAGTCTAGAGATGAAGGCCCCGGCTACAGCTTAGTTGGTAAAATGCTTGCCTAGCATGCCCCAGACCCTGGGTTTGACCCCCCAATACCACATGAATGAAACATGGTAGCATGTAACCCAGCATTTGGGAGGTAGAGGCAGGAGGATCAGAAGCTCAAAGTCATCTTCAGCTGCATAAGTAATTTGAGGCCAGGCTGGGCCACTGAGTCCCCATCTAAAACAGCAGCAGCAATAACAAAATAATACATGATATATATATACCACTTTCATTTTCATTGACTAGATATCCCTGATAGTAGGAATGGCGGATCCTATGATAGCTATGCTCTTCGTTCTTAAGGAACCTCTACACTGTTTTCCATAATGGCCAACTCATATTCCCAGTAATAGTACACAGAGGTCTCCTTTTCTCTGTGTCTTCACTGGCACTGATGGTTCATCTTTATGATAACAGCCATTGAGACTGGGGTGAGGTGGCGCCCCCTAGTGGCTTCGGATTTTATCTCAAGGAGATGCTGAACATGTTGCACCTACTTGTGGTCCTACCTATGTTCTCTTTTGAGAAGCGGTTACTTAGCTCTGCTGTGCACTGTTGGCTGGTTGACTATCTGCTTGCTTTAACTTTCAACGTTGACATTTTAGAGCCTCTTAGACATGCAGATGCCTATGTCCCAATGAGAAGTCATTTGCACACACTCCCTTCCATTGTGTAGCCTTGAGTTTGGCTGTTTTCTTTGTTATACAATGTACAAGACACAGAGACTTGATAGGGCTTCTTTCATAGAATCCCAACAACTTAAAAAGTTATTATTATTGTTTTTGTTGTCTTTGTTGTTGTTATTGTTGTTGTTGGTGTGTGTGTGTGTGCGTGTGTGTTTTCCAAGGTGCTGACAACCCTGAGTCCTGGACTTGAGCTTGCCCACTGAGTTGCAGCCCCAGGATACACCCTCTACACTCTTCTCCTTTTTAAAATTTTGGGACAGGCAGGCTTTGAACTCCCGATCCTTCTGCCTCAGCTCTCAAGTGCCTGGAATGATAAGTCTGCCCCATGAAGCCTGGCCCAGACAATTTTTGATTCAGAGGCAAGACTGCATCCTATTTTCAGAGCTGGCCCTGGCTAGAGGAGTGACTTGACCTGAGTATTCAGCCAGACAAGGTCATAGCAGAGTCCCAAATCTAGGGCTCTTCAATTGCTGTTACCACAGCGTCCTTCTCCAGGCCACTTTGTCCTCTCCTCCAGCCACACGTCAAGGTAAAGACGTCACAGTCCTTTGGGGTTAGTTCCCCTGGGAACCCGAGCCTTCAGTCTTAGCAAATTGAGTATTAATGGCCTATTTACAGCTAAGGAGCCTGACTGCCTTTTCCCAGAAATCAGACTCACCATCTCTGGGGTGGAGCAGCTGATCCTGTCTACTGCATGGCTTCCTAGAATGGGGTGGGGCTGCTGGGGAGAGTTCAAGGGCATCTGGGGTTACCCTGGACTCTGCCTCAATGCACCAACAAAGAAAAGAAAGAATCCTATCATCACCCACCACTTCCATAAGGAAAAGGCATTCTTCATGATGAAGTCTCACTCCGCTCTCAATAAAGAGACTTCAGTGACCAAACTAAGTGACAAATAAAAACCAGCCCAATCAGGCATGAAGCTATGTATGTAATCCGAGAACTCAGCAGGTAGAATCGGGAGGATCAGGAGTTCAAGGCCAACCTGAGCTACTGACCATTTCAAAGCAAAACAAAGGAACCAAGCCAGCAGGGAGAAAGATGGCCACCAAGTCCATTCTGGTAACAGGACCAGTGTAGTATACTCTATGGCAGTGATCCTCAACCTGAGGGTCACTATCATTTGGGGTTGAATGACCCTTCAATAGGTGCCACCTAAGAGCATCAGAAAACACATTACCATTCATAATTGTAGCAAAAGTACAGTTATAAGGTGGCAACAAAAATAATTTCATGGTTGGGAGGTCACTACAACTACAACAAGAATCAGCGTTAAAGGGTAACAGCATTAGGGAGGTATAGCTGGGACCACTGATGTGGTCACCTCTTCCTAAATTTACCCGAGTGTCTTTCACCGTAAGATGCAGAGAACATTTGTCACTGGCCACATGTCACAGGCAGGTTATTTTTGTAACACTAAAATAGGTCAAATTACAGTTTTCACTGTGATGGAGGGCGGTGCTTATGTAGACAAGATTGCTCAGGATTATTTTCATCCAGTTAATATTCACTTTATTCAGATTCAATGCATGGATTATTTTAAGCCTTTTGATTTGACTTAGTCCACCTAGGACTTGATTAGAAAATGGAGACACTTTAAGGTTAGGGACATCACTCAGAGGTAGTATACTCAGTTAGCAAAGCGCTGGGTTCAACCCCCAGGACACTGAACAACTTTAAGAGTCATTGAAACACTGGTGACTAGTCCTAGACAGAAATATAGTTATTTAGCCCCGTGTGGCAGTGCAGACATGAGGTTCCGACTTGTGGAAAAGAACAGCACAAATGCTGGGAGTCCAAGGTCATCCTCGGCAGTACAGAAAGTTCAGATCAGCCTGGGTTTCAGGAGACTCCTTGTTAAAAACAAGAAAAGACAAAGGAGGAAAGGAAAGATGGAGAGAGAGAGAGAGAGAGAGAGAGTTTCAGCACCAGGAGGTGAAGGTAGAGGGATCAGGAGTTCAAGGTCAATCTTGGCTACAAAACAAGTTCCTTTGAGTCTGAGCTACTTGGACTCTGGGTGGAAGGAAGATAGATAGATAGATAGATAGATAGATAGATAGATAGATAGACAGACAAATAGATGATTGATGGATGGATGGTCAACAAGCTTCCTTTAAGAATTTAAACCACATTTATAAAATTAATTTTTAAAAATACCTTTTCTCAAAGCATTCTTAAACATTCACAGGGATTTTAACTCCTTATTTTTCTATAGTATCGATCTGGATCAGTGGTCCAGTTACACATTTTAAGTTATAACCATAAGGCTTTCCACTGCATATTCAAGTTCTCTCTCTCTCCAATAAGGTCTCACTCTACAGCCCATGCCGGTCTCAAATCTATAGCAATCCTCCTGCCTCAGCCTCCTAATTTTCAGGATTATAGGTGTGAACCAACATGTCTGACTAAAATTACAACTTTTTAAAACTATACACACACACACCACATTATTTAAACTGAGCCCCTAAATATCAAAACTATGAGTTTCCTTTACATTCCAGTTTCTGGGGTCCAAATCAACCCCTGACCCAATAAAGAAACAAGTCAGAGGTAGGAATTGGCTCCCTGGTAGATACATGTCTAGTGTGTGCTGGGCTCTGGGTTCAATCCTCAGTATGTTATAAAGACAAGGAAGAGGAAGAAGAAATACAGGTGTGGTGGCACATGGCAGCATTCTGTACTGGAAGTTACCCTACATATTGAGAGTTCAAGGACATCTGGGGTTACCTAGGGTCTGCCTCAAGACACCAACAAAGAAAAGAAAGAACCCTATTATCACAAGAAAGCTAAGGAGATCTGTCTCAAGGGCTGGATCTATTCCATATTAGCAAACTCTGCCTGGATCAGTCTCTCTAAGGAGTTCTTGTTACTCACTGCAGAGAGCTCCAGCTACTTCCAGAGCCTCCTGACCTTTGTCCCTATCCTGAGGCTGTCTGACTCCACCAGGCACTGGGTCAGGCCTAAGACAGGGTGGGTTGTGTCTGGATAACAGGCTACAGGGGATGAACTGCTGACAGCGGCTCTCTGGAGAGCACAGAAGTATTAGGGCTCATACTGAACCCCACTTGTCACAGGGCTGTTTCAGTGAGTGCATATCAGAAGCCCAGTCCCCTCACTCCAGTAGCTACAGACCTGTAATCAAGTCTGGCATATTTAAGTCCTTGCCAAAATTCTAGGTAGGCCAAGTTCTGCCTAAATATTCTCGTGTTCTGATCTGGAATTAGGAGAATAACCTTCTTCACCAACTGTACTGACTAGAGTAGAGCTGCTTAGACTTTCCCATCCACACCCCCTGTTTACCTGAGAAGTCTTCACATAACTCCAAGTAAAATACAGCTATATATAAAGTATGGATATAAATCAAATGTTTACTGATAATAAATCATAGGAGACTTAATTTGAAACACCTATAA
>NW_021604639.1:11708750-11745219 GCF_004785775.1 Grammomys surdaster | reverse complement strand
CATATATATATATATGTGTGTGTGTGTGTGTGTATATATATATAATTTTAACATTTATTAAAGATGAGAATAAATTTGCCTACTAATGAGACCAGTGTGCTAATTTCAATTTAATTTTACATGAAGAATTAAATATCATCTGAATACTTGATACTGTGGAAATTGGAGCATCTTCAATGCTTTTCAGAATAAGCCAATATTTTGACTTGATATTAGACATGTTGAGAAAACTACTCTGCATGAATGTATAATACAAAAGGGCAGAGGAATGCTTAGGGCCATTTCAAAGAAGGTTAGAAGGCTGGGTGGGGAGGCTCAGGGGGCTAGAGCACTGTCTGATCCTGCAGAAGACTCAGCAGTAATGTAACAATTGTGTTATTGTAAGGGGAGAATTTTCCCATGTACAGCAAACACTGTCACTCATAACATACCATAGTCTCAAAGCTAAGCTACTGTGTTTCAGGCAGCACTGGCCAGCTTGTGTGGTGTGTGGGCATATGCTGTGTAAACTGAGCACACTGTGTGTCCAGAATCAAGCGTGCAGGGCAGCTGTGTGCTGCCCCCTCAGATTGTGACAAGTTTGACTCTGAATAAACTTTTGGTCGTCCCACATTCAGCCCCCCATTTATCACTGTTCCCTTTTGCACTTCTTTCCTTCAGTTACCCAAGCTTATGTATACTCACGGCTTAAGAAAACAGGGATTAGGGCTGGAGAGCTGGCTCAGAGTTTAAGAGCGCTGGCTACTCTTCCGGAGGTCCTGAGTTCAATTCCCAGCAACCACATGGTGGCTCATAACCATCTGTAATGAGATCTGGTGCCCTCTTCTGGCCTACAGGCATATATGGAGGTTGTACACACAATAAATAATTAATTGTTAAAAAAGTAAAAATTCGGTTAGACAATGAAACGAGATAAAGTTGAGCATGAGATTTGGAGCGAGAAGTGTATAGAGAGTCCCAGAATGCCCTTCGCACCTCTTGTAATCTTTCCTGTCGTTCTTGATAGGCCAAGCAAAGAGCTGTTTCTTCTCCAAGAGACAGTAGGCTTAGTGGGGGGGGGGGGGGGAAGAAAAAGAAAGAAAGAAACAAGACATCTCCCTCACCCTCCTCTACAATCTCGGATGCTAGAACACTCCTTCTCAGAGAAGCAGGGCTTCTTACTGGCTTACAGATCATCTTGCTGGCTGTCCAACCAACCAGCTGCACTTACTGCACCAGTGGTTTTAAACTCTAAGCAGCTAGTGAGTTGGCACTAGGGTGGGCTAGAAAATAGCCGAGTAAGGCACCAGCTATGGTCAGCTTGCCTTGGATTTCTTTATTCTCAGACAGAGTCTCACTATGTTGTTGCCCAGCCTGCCCTTGAACTTGTTGCCCTCTATATCTCAGGCTCTAAACAGCTGAGAGTACATACATGAACCGCCATCCCCAGCTTGGACTTCCTGTACAAGAAAAAGAAGCTTCTTTGTGTTAAGTAACAGGAAATGGCAACTTTGTTACATCCTTAACTGGCAACAGAATTTGCTAATTAATAATGGAGCCCTGTTAATTAGTAAAGGTGCTTGCTACCAAGCCTGATTACCTGAGTTCAAACCCCAGGACCCGTGTGGTGGAAGAAAAGAATAGACTCACTCAGGCTGTCCTGTGACCTCCACATGTACAACATGGCACACAGGTATACACACATGCACACAAAGCAAGTGAATAAATGCAGTGGATGTGTGGCTCCAGAGGACAGACCCTTAAATGTGGAACTTACTATATGAAGGAGATAGAGAGGAGGCAATCAACTGGAAATATCAGGGATCCTGGGCACTTGGTGGTAAGTCATTACTTATCACCTGCTAAAAGACCCAGACACTAAAGACAATACAGTTTTATTATGAAAATATGGAAAATATACATTGCTGTTTTACTATTTATATATTTTTTTGAAAAAGTGTCTTGCTAGTCTGGGCTAGCCTTCGGTACACAGTAAGCCTGCGTCAGCCTCCTATATGCTGGCATCCAATTGTACACCACCAAGCTTGCTTGTTTGCAATCTAACTGATTTGGACACTTGCAGGGGACAAGAAAAGCAACCTGAAATGCCTGACTCTGGAGCCCACTGGGTAGAGTAGATAATAGGTCATCATTCTTTATTTGCTGTGATGGGGACAAACAGCCTGTCAGCTGTGACTACCTGGATCGTGAGGATCTAGAGGAGAAGCTGACACAGACCTCAGACAGGCAGGAGTTTGAGTTGAGTGGTATCCTGTGCTGAGACTTTTTAAATGTGTATGGATACGTGTCTGCTACCCAAGGAGGCCAGATGAGGATGTTGGATCCTCTGGAACAGGAACTGTAGACAGTTATGAGCCTCCACGTGAGTGCTGGGTCTTGAACCTGGCTCCTCTGGAAGAGCAGCCAGTGCTCTTAACAAGCTGAGCCATCTCTCCAGCCCTTGGGTGCTATGCTTTTGTCATTTGTTTTCTCCATATTGGGAGAGATGATGTTCTATACAGAGAGGTAGGTAGGGATAGGGTTGTGAAACACCCAACTCAATTCCCATTTTAAACTTTATTCAACTTTACTTTTTTGTTCTTTTGTTTTGTTTACTAGTCTGAGAATTTCATATAGGCTAGGCTGACCTCAAGCTCACTATGTAATTGAAGATGACCTTGAACTTTGTATTTTGTAGATAAGCTGAGAAGAGCCATCTGTCTGTCTGTCTGAGGAGTATGCATGTGTGCATTGAGTGCCGCATCTGTCACTATCTACCTTATTCCCTTGAGACAGGGTCTCTCCCTGAACCTAGAGTTAGACTGGTTGGCAGCAGGATGTAGCGACCATCCCCTTTACCCTCCACCATGATAAGGTTACGTGATAAGTGCACTCGCGTATGTGGCCTCGGGAGACTTTTTACTTGAGTGCTGGGGATTCAAAATCAAGTCCTCATGATTTCACAGCAAAGATGTTTGCTCACTAAGCACCCAAACTGTAGGTCTTAGCTTTTCTTTTCTCTTTTCTTCTCCATCCTTCCTAGGCTTTTGAATTACACGTGTTAGGCCATTGAAATATATCCTCCGAATTGCAACCTCTAGCATTAGATAGAACAAATTACAAGACTACCCTCTCACCTGATATTTTCAAGTTCATTTAAAAACTGATTCAGTGTCTTAATGGTGACCTCCTTCTTCCCCTTTATACCTTGCCAAGATGAAATATTTCAGCACACATAAGCTTGCTTTGGGCCCTCAAACGGCACAGCAAACATGGTGGCACTGCCCAATTAGAAATGTTATTTCAGCCAAGAAGTGCTTGCTGACAGGAGCTTGATCCAGCTGTCTGCTAAGAGGTTCTGCCAGATCCTGACCAATACAGATGCAGATGCTCACAGCCAACCATCAGACTGAGCACAGGGACCCCAATGGAGGAGTTAGGGGGAAGGACTGAAGGAGCTGAAAGGGCCTTATCTGGCATCAATGGGAGGGGAGGCCCTTGGTCCTGTGAAGGCAAGATACCCCAGTGTAGAGGAATACTAGGGCAGTGAGGCGGGAGCGGGTGTGTGTGTTGGGGGAGCACCCATAGAAGCCATAGAAGCAGGGTAAGGGGGGATGGGGTAGGGAGTTTGCAGAGGGGAAATTGGGAAAGGGGATAACATTTGAAATGTAAATAAATAAAATATCCAATTAAGCCAGGCAGTGGTGGCGCATGCCTTTAACCCCAGCACTTGGGAGGCAGAGGCAGTTGGATTTCTGAGTTAGAGGCCAGCCTGGTCTACAGAGTGAGTTCCAGGACAGCCAGAGCTACACAGAGAAACCCTGTCTCAAAAAAACCAAAAAAAAAAAAAATCCAATTAAAAAAAATACGATTTCAGTCTTTGGAATCAGGGTCTGGGTTGGCCTGAAGGTGGTCATTAGCACAAAGGGACTTGCTATGCAGACTAAGAGGCTGTGTGGGTGACTGGTAGGAAGCCTGAAAGGACCTGAGGAGGAAGACTTCCTTTGGTTTAAAAAATATGCTTTGTCCAAATGCTCACTGCAAAGTGTTGCTTCTTGCCTGCAGTCATTGTTATAAAAATAGTATGGTCGGTGAACTGTAGCAGAAGTGGGACTCACACACCACCCAGACTGAGTAGATCAAGCAGCTGTCCGTGATGCGGCACATAGGGAGCCTGAGACCCTCTGTTATGAAAGGAGTTGAGACATGGTCTTATAACTAGCCCAGGCTAGTCTGGCTTTGAGCTTAAGGTCCTCCCATATCTGCCTCAAATGTTGGGATTACAACATAAGACACCACCTGAGACTCTATTAAAACAAAAATTATTTATTTTATTTCCTCAGCTAAATCCATTATGGTAGTAAAAAACAAAAACAAACAAAAAACCTGTAATCATAAATAACATGGAGGCTCAGAGGCTCAGTCAGGAAGATCACAAGTTCAAGGCCAACTTGGGCTATGTCTAAGGGTTTTCCTTGTTGTGAAGAGACACCGTGACTAAGGCAACTCTTATGAAAGCAAACGTTGAATTGGGGCTGGCTTACAGTTTCAGGGGTTTAGTCGTTTATCATCATAGTAGGAAGCGTGGCAGCATGCAGGCAGGCACAATGCTCAAGGAGCTGAAAGTTCTACATCATGATCCAAAGGCAGTCAAAAGACTGGCTCTTCTGCCCTAGGTGGAGCTTAAGCATAGGACTACAAAGCCCACCCCCACAGTGACACATTTCCTCCAATAAGGCCACAGCTCCTAATAATGTCACTCCCTATGGGCTAATCATTCAAACACATGAGTCTGTGGAGGCCAAACTTAATTCAATCCACTACAGGCTATATATTGAAACTTAAACAGAAATTAATCAAAAGGTATATTGCTGGACAGAGGCATGCTCCTGCAGCCACAGTTTGTACAGGTGCTGAGGCAGGAGATTTCAGTGCCTGAACTCTCATCAGGTTAATTCTGAAACAATTTAACTGAACATTATTTTGCTTCTTGTTTCCTGACTCTAACCCTTGGGATTGCAAGTTACTGTGAAGTGTGTCTTTGCTAGTTTAGTTTCTTCCTGGGAGAAGGGGGCAAAGTATCAGAGCTTGATTACATTTCTTAGTTTTCTGAGAGAAAGCAGCAATGTATGTAGCTTGCAGATTGCAATCTTACTAGCCTAGTTCCTTTCAGGTAAGATGAGGCTTTAGCAATCCAGAGACTCATGAGGATTTACCACAAACCTATCCATGGGTGGGTCCTATCTTAGCTTTTCTTGAAATGACATGTCTGCTTAGAGAGGAAACTTAAGTATGTGAGAAAAATACAATAGGATGAGAAGAGGAAAAAAATAACTTACTAAAAGGTATTTGAACACCATGTGAGAACAGGTGGTCACTAATGGAAAAAAGCCCAAACAATATCAAATCCAAAAGTTACTGTATCCTAAAAACTCATTAAAAGAATCACACAGCTCAGTAACTTTTTAAAGGACATGAATATGATAGTCTTTCTGTTATAAGCATGACTCTAAAGCTGCAGGCCCCAGGGAAAGGATGGGGAAGGGAAACTGGGTCACTTCCCTTAGCCTACAGTATCATACCACACAGAAAAGGGGGGTTGGGGGCTCCCTCTGATTGGCAACTAACCCCAACCAACCAACGGCTGTTTATGCTCATTCACAAGATGGGGGGCTGTATCAGAAGCTAAACACTCATGAGTATAGAGAAACAGGGACACAATTCTCATGCCAGAGAGGGTCAGAATACCTTCAGACCTATTGGTTATCAGGAGTGGGAACTTGAAATCAAGAAAAACCCAGATCCCCTATTATAGTCATTGGGTCTCCAGTCTGGGGCCCTCCTTGTTCAAGGAGTTTGTATTCCTTGCCAGTAAACTTCTCTGTAACTCTGCCTTCTGCTCTGTCTTTCAGTGTTTTGATAGAGGAAAGAGCTAGACTGCAACAAATTCAAGACATCCACATATTTTCTCTAGTCTCTTTTCCTGGCTCCAATTAAAACTAGTTTTAGGATATGTTACTGGCAAGGTTCACAGCCCCATAGCACACACTCACACACATGCAACAGGATCTCATTATGTAGACCTGGCTGATCTGGAACTCACAGAGATCCACCTCCTGCCTACATGCATAAATATTCACTGCATGCTTGCTTGTTGCCTATAGAGGGCACTAGAGGGTGCTGAGTTGCCTAGAGCTGGAATTACAGATGGTTGTGAACCACTGTGTGGGTGCAGCTGGGAACTGAGCCTGGGACCTCTGTAAGAACAGGTAACCCTAGCCACTGAGCCATCTCTCCAGCTCAGAAATCTAACTTATAACAAGGTTTTAAAAAGTGAAAGGTTTTGGATGCTGGGAGGCAGGGTGGGGTGTTCAAAGGGACATCAGGCAGACTGTTGGTGATAAGAGTTACTAATCAGCCCAGCATGGTGGCACATGCCTTTAATCTCAGCACTTAGAAAGCAGAGGCAGAAAGATCTCTGACTTCCAGGCCAGCCAGAGTTCAAGTGAAAACCAGTCTCAAAAACAAAAACAAAAACCAACCCCCCCCCCCCCGAAAAAAAAAAAAAACCTAGCTGTTATTGCCATGGACAGACAAACAGATAAGTACACGGGCACCCTCTAGGAAGTCAGGGCCCCAAAGCAGAAGTAGGAGCCAGAAGCTAGGTTGATTCCCTGCAGGAGGCAAGAGAGGGATGGGGGAGGACGTGCTATGATCAACATTCACTTTGATGTAAACTCATTTCCCAGAGAGACCTTAGCACTGGGAGGTCTGTTAGCTAGGAGGGTATGCCTGTGGGTATCTGTGAAAGCAGTAAAGCTGCCGCAGATATGGCATAAGCAGCTGGATTCCAAAACTACAAAAATTAGTGAGGTAGACTCATGTGGGGCATCCTGCCAAGAGGCAGGAGAGCTATGACCTTAAGTGTAGATATCATTTTGTTCCCAAGTAAACATAACTTATTGTGCTTGACATCCTAAATGGTGGCATCTCCGGGAAGGCATCATCTGGCCCCAAACGAGCAGAATTTATTGCCGATCACAAGACAACTTGGAAAACACATTGTCTCTGTTGTGGGCTATGAAGTCTCCTGCCTTTCTCTGCCTAGGACTCTACTGGGACTTTCTGCTGGGTGGTTTGAGTGCCCAATTTGATGTTTTGCTGTGTGGTATGTTATGTTATGTTATGTTATGTTATGTTATGTTATGTTATGTTATGTTATGTTATGTTATGTATGTATGTATATGTCTGTCTATTATCTACTTATCATTTATTCTTTTATGTTGGCCTAGTGTATACTCAACAAAAAGTGTATACATTAAAAAAGATCTACTCTCATAGATCATTTTCCCGACTGAATAAATTAACTCGGTAATGCTGAGGGTTACCTTTTCTATTTCTTGAGTCAATGCTGTCTCTTTCTGGATTTCTTCTTTGGGCTGTTGGGGGTTGAAGCATGAGTGGAAATGAAAGGCTGAGTACAGACTGTCTACTGAGACATAGGCTTAGAAAAAGCAGAGTCTGGTAAGGATGGATTTAGAAACAGAGGCAGATATCAGAAGCAATCCAAAAGGTTAAAAGTGGTTACCATGGGGGAAGTATGGGGTGGGGGCTTTCTTCATTATACCAAACCCTTCACCTGAATAGCGTCTCACTCGTTATAGGATGAAAGAGTGGAAGGGACAATATCCTAGGTTGAGGGATTTTGATATTAATAAACAAAATTAGCCAGTGGCATTCCTTGCCAGAACTGAAGGCAAGGGTGTAATTTTAACTTTTTTAAACTCTAATTGTAATGATGGTTCTGAAACACTTTAACCTCCCTTTTAGCCACCACCCACCAGAGGTAGTGGAACAGAAAGGATACGAGGGAGAGGGAAGCAGACCTGTTTAGAAAGATTCTTTAGAGCAGCTCCCATCTGTGTTAAGAAATTGGCAGTTTAGTTCACAGGTCGGCAGCTTGATCCACTTGAAAACACTACACAGATGTACCAGCAGTCCAGTTCGGTAGAGTCAGGATAGCAAACAGGAATCAGCAGTGGTGGCACTACCTAGCAGAGACAGCCAGGCCTCAACAGAATCGGCGTGAGTCAGCGGGGTGGGGTGGGGGGATTTGGATCGGCAGGGATGCCAGGAATTCTTGGCTGTGCCTCTCTCAGCAAAGATCTGCAAAGACGTGAGACCAACAAGCATTACACAGATTGTTCTACCAGCAAGCCAAGCTCAGTCTCCATCACTGTCCATCAGTCCTTCTTATACTCCCTCCAAACATAACTCGTCCTCCATGTGTCTTGCCTCACCATATGAGTCTGTCTCAGCTGACATCACTGTGCCAATCAGCAAAAAGCGGCAAGAAAAGCACACCACCAGAAGTTTTTTGGTGCGTTTCTCTGTATGGAGTCCCGACAAATGGAGTTCAACTCCGCAATGCAATTTAAAGTGGACCAATCAATGGGTGTTTAGTGTTGACTCTTTCATCACGTGTTTGCTTTAACAGAACCTTTTCCTTCATGAGTCTACTTCAATGAAATGTTCCTTCACATATTTACTTTAACAAAACACCATACGACACAACTGACTTTCCAAAGAACCCTTAAGTTTCCATTTCATGAGGATGTCATAAAACAGGAATAAAAGCCAAAGAAAGGTACCAGGAACCACTGTAGTACACCTGGAGTTGGCTATGGAGAATGAGAGCTTTTTATCTATGCTGTTTGAACAGGCCATGCATTACCTGGGCAGACTAAAAGAATATAATATTAAAAATAGGGACACCAATACCTGGCCAGAGAACAGAGATGAGGAGGGTCTACACTCCACTGGGTTAATAGGAAAGATGGAAAAGAAAACCAATGTATCGTGATTGCTACTCAGACTGAGATTAAAGGGGAATTCTAGAACATTCCTAGGTTTCTCAGAAGAGATATTTTTCTCCAAATTAGAGTTTATCAGAAAACTTAAACAGAGAAAACTCAGCCAAGTGTGGGGCATGAGATACAGTGTTAATGAGGGGTTTGAGGTCTACTATGTAATGAGACCTCCTTTTGTAATAACTGGAAAAAAAATGAGTCTGAAGGTCAGGAGAGTAGGTTTAAGCACTGGAAAGGTGGTAAAGGGTAACACAGTAACAGGAGGGGGGTCACACCTCAAGAAGGGAGTGGCCAAATGTATCAACTGCCATAAACTGTTAGATGTGGGTCATGCCAATCTTTAACAGCAATCCAGGGGGTTGAAGAGAAGAGATTTAATTTGTAATCAAATACAATAGAAAGGACTGAAGTGGAAACTTGAGGGTTCTTTGGAAAGTCAGTTGTGTTGGACAGTGTTTGGTTGGGGCAAACATGTGAAGGAATGTTTAGCTGAAGTGGACACAGGTAAAAAGCTAAGGCAGACTCGTGAAGGGAGGTTCCACTAAAGCAAACACGTGATGAAGGATTCTTTGCTAATAACAAGCAGGCAAGCATGTTAGTAACAAGTTATTAACAAGTTATAATGTTATTAACAAGCAGTCTTACATAGCTTAGTTGAGCTCCAAGTGGACTCCATAGAAATGCACCCCTCGATTTCTTGCTGCTTCCTGGGACGGGGGCTGATTGGCAGAGTGATATCAACTGTGACAGACGTCTGTGTTGAAGCAAGACACATTCTGAGGCCAGACCAGTGGAGGACCTGTGATGTTTAGAGGGACTATAAATAGGACTCAACAGTGACAGGGCTGAGCTTGACTTGCTGGTAAGGCTAGGTGTGCAAGGCTTGTTGGTCTTAAAGTCTTCTAATCTTCACTTTGCTGTGAGAGGCAAGGCCAAGAACTTCTCTTGGCTTCCCTGTTGGTCCAAATCCCTTCTGCTGACTCATGCTGATTCTTCTGAGGCCTGGCTGTCTCTACTAGGTAGTGCCACAACTGTTGATTCCTGTTTGCTATCCTGACTCTACCCAACTGGTATATCTGAAAAATGTTTTCAAGTGGATTGAGCTGCGTTTGCTGACCTGTGAACTAAACTGTCAATTTCTAGACAACACAGACAGGAGTTTGTGGACCCCTTTCTAAACGGGTCTACTTCCCCCGTATCCTTTCTTTCCCACTACCTCTGGTGGGTGGTGGGCTAAAAGGGAGGTTAAAGCATTTAAGAAGAAGCGTCACTAAAAGTAAGCTTTGAAAAAAGTTAAAGTTACAAGGGGCAATAAAAAATGAAGAGATAGAGGCAATGAATAGGTGATTCTGAGGAGAGGGAAGAAGACATTAAAAAGAGCTAAAATTGAAGAGTTTTCCCCTAAATGGGTTCTGCTAAAAGTGAGACTTGGGTATGTTTCTGTACCTGTGTGACAAAAGATAAATAGTCTTAACCACACTGCCTGACAGAGTCCTAACAAACTATAACTTTTTCTTTACTAATTGCCAAGAACTAGAAGTAGTCAAGATGTCCTTCAACAGGTGAGTACAGTGCAAGCTGCTCAAAGGAATACTGCTCATGTGAAATTAGCTGAGCATGGAAAGAATTCCTGTTAGCCCAGCACTGGAGGCAGAGGCAGGAGGATTAGGAGTTCAAGGCAGTCTGAGTTATATTAGACTCTCACAAAAAAGCAAAACCAAAGAGAAACAAGCTGTCAGGCCACAAAAAGATATGGATGAATCTAAAAAAACAAAAACAAACAGAACTGTCACCACATAGTCCAGGCTGTGCTTAGGTACAGTGATGGGATTACTGATGTGCAAGCTCCACAACAAAATAAAAAAAGTCAGCCTGGAAAAAAGGCATATGCCATATGATTACAACCGTATGATACCCCAGAAAACACAAAACTCTTAATGCTAAACACATCAGTCACTACCAGGATAGAAGTGGGACTGGGTTAAAAAGTAGGTGAAGCAGAGACTTTTTTAGGGTAGGGAATGGAATTCTGTATACCATGAGGAATACACAGGATTAAAGATTTGTCAGAAGCCATTAAAACTTCACAGGATGTTCAATGCACTCTAATGTGAGTAAGTGAAGGCTGTGGAAACCCCACACAACAAATGTTAGTAGTTTACACATGTGGAAAGACCACCACTGCTGGGCGGTGGTGGCGCACGGCTTTAATTCCAGCACTTGGGAGGCAGAGGCAGGCGGATTTCTGAGTTCGAGAGTTCGAGGCTAGCCTGGTCTACAGAGTGAGTTCCAGGACAGCCAGGGCTACAAAGAGAAACTCTGTCTCGAAAAAAACAAAAAAAAAAAAAAGAAAGAAAGAAAGACCACCACTGATGGACAAGGACTGGGTCACACCTGGTAACAAGCTGCTGGCACCCTGACTTTACACTCCAATCTCCAAAATCATAAGGAAAAAAAGAACTTTAAAAACCGTTTAACAGATAATGCATCATTTACTGAATTTTCCTAATAATTTTAAGTTGATATAACTATCATTTCCACTTACCATTTTCAGATAGCTAGTGAGTGAGATTTGAACCCTGCAGTCTTCGTTTGACACTCACCAACATTCTGGTCTCCTTTCCCAACATCACTGTTCTGAACTTCTGAGCAAAGTATGTTTGCCTCAACGATTTTGTTCTTTGGATTTTTGAGACAGGGTTTCTCTGTGTAGCCCTGGCTGTCCTGGAACTCACTCTGTAGACCAGGCTGGCCTCAAACTCACAGAGACCTGCCTGCTCTGTTTCCTGTGTGTGAAATTAAAGGTGTGCCTCACCAGTACCTGGCTTGGCTAAATGTTTTACCAAGTAACTGGGGTCACCAGATTTTCAGTCTTGGGAAGGTGAGTTCTTGTCAATCTCATTTGCATCCTTGAGGATTTGTCATTTGAAATTCTAGCTGTCAATCACTTCTTGTCAAAGCAAGGGAAGACTCCTGGGTGCTTTTCTCAGCTAAAGTCCAAACCTAATGGGAAGATTCTCTCTTAGGAAGGAAGAGCGAAAAAAAACTCCCTAAACTCAAGGTTTTCAAAAGATTACATACAGGAGATCATGGACAAATGTCAGGGCCAGTGAGATGCTCACTGAGTGAGGAGGGCAGTTATATGGACTTGATTCTTGGTACCCACATGGTAGAAGGGAGCAATAACTTGTATAAATCTTCCTCTCACCTCAAATCTCCTGCTGTAGTGTGTGAATTTGACCTCCACTGTAAACTAAAGAACGATCAATGTGCATCACACTGAACCTAACCAGTTAGACTGTCCTGTCTCTTGTTGACTAGCACATTTTAAATCATTCCACACTCAGAAATTTATCGCAACGCCCCCTGCTGAGTATAGTAGAACCTAAACGAAATCTTGGCACTTGGGAGCCAAGGGACTAGGAACTCAAGATCATTTTCAGCTACAAAATGAGTTCAAGACCAGCCTGGACCTGTCTTCAAAACAGCAAAAGCAACCATCTGGTGAACAAAAATCCACACAAGAATGCATTCAATAATACAGTTAGGAATGATTTATACAATTACAGAGAGACTAGTCAAAAGATCATGAAGTTATGTTGTACTAATAAAAAGGAACCTCTTATGTCATTGGCATCCTCTAGCTGCTGCTGCTAAGAATGCCGGGAAATGCCACTTAGTACAAAGGACCAGTATCCTAAGGCCTAAGGCAAGCACTCAAGATGGCAGCTTGCACCTTCCCTGCATTAGAGACGACACAGAACTAGTCATCATTCAGCATTTGGGTAGTTGGAAGCATACAGGGCTATTTATATTAATATTCACGCCTACATCCATAGGTAAGACTGCCATAAACGTCACAGCTGCTTTTGACTGTCCCAATTACAAAATTACAAAAGGTCCCAATTACAGAATTCTTTCACCTTTATTATTTAACCCAAACGCATACAATATACTTTGATCACAAAACTCATCTTAATTAGGTTTTATTATTGTTTTTGTATGCATTCTTCCATTCACTTGTGTGTGCACTAAGGGTTTCAGATTTTGTTGATATATCCCCAAAGTAGCTGGGTACACACTTATAAGTACCTTCTGGATCTGAGTTAAATCCATCCTAAAATGATTTCCATACCCATATATTTCATAATCATAGCAAACCCTGTAGTTTGGCTTAAACAGCAAACGGCTCAAGCCAGGTCACTTGGGCTCTTGATTCCTCAATCATAATTCAGGCTAAGAGTTTTTCCAGAGTCAGTGGACTTCTCTACTAGAGAAAGCAAGCATTTTCACCTCAAGCAGAGGCCGAGATGACTTCATCTTACGATGCGGGAGCTGCAGCTCCAGTGTGAAGGCTTTACCAGGACGGAGGAATGGATGATTTAATGCAAACTCCTTCCTAGCCTTCCTAGGCCTTGCAGTGCCAGACACGCGGCACAGCCAGACGTCCCAGCAGAAACAATCAACAGAAGCAGGAGAAACAACCAGAGAGCACACAGATTTTTAAAGGATTTTTATACTATATTAAAAAAAACACAAAATAAAAAAGGGATCCATCAACATATATCTTAGAAGTCCATCCAAGAGTTTCAGTGTCCAACAGCCATAGAGGCTAACGCCTGTGTCATTGCTCAGTCTGCAGCTCATGTAAGGATCAAGGAGGTGACTTTAAGTTACAATCAAACTTGTTCTGCTAGATCCAAGACCCTGAATTTATCCAAATTGTAGAAACATGCTTTAACCACACGTCCACCAAAATACCTCCCATTCAGATCAACAACAGCTGAAAGTAAACAAAACGACAATTAGTTAATACAGGAATCTTGAAAGACATGGAAACAAATAGTAACTTTAATCCTTGTTAAATTCTTTGACAGTAGAACAAACCTTTAATGGCTGATTCCACTCTCTCAAATTCTAAAAATATCCGTACTGCTTCATCGTCAGGAGCACCAGGAATCTAGAATGGAAAGGAAGGCAGGGTAGAGCTGTGTTCGTGCACACACTCTAATCTCAATTATTAATATATATGTACACTCATATGCGCGCGCGTGCGCACGCGCGCACGCACACACACACACACACACACACACACACGGACACAAGGACATGGACACACATACACGGACACAGACACACACGCGCACACACACACACACGACAAAAGTGGTCAACCATCAAAGAAATAAATTGATCATATCAGAAAAATGTACTAATTTTTTTTGAGGGTACTGTGTTGGGGACTAGGAACACATAACTAAAGCAGAGTCTGGAGGAAGCATGTAATCAAGTGTCATACAGTCAGCAGACCCAGGGTGAAGCAGCAGTAGCAGCAATGAAAGCTACTGCTACACACAGGACTGCATTTTCACTAGCTTTGTTTAGGGGTCCAAGCCTTCCAAATATGGCTTCATGTCATGTATGTAAGCACAAGTTCAACTGGTTCTCAGGAGTCCTCACTCAGCCTAAGCCCCTTCCTCTGTCACTCTCCACACTCCATTCAATGCCTGGCTCACAAGTGAAGGTAGTAAGGCCTTCTCCGTTTGTTTAGGCTAGCACCGTTCTCAAGGTCTGCACTTATAGTCAACACTATTAGGTCTACTAGTTTGTATTTCCTGGTTGTTTGTTATGTGCTGTCTCTTCATCTGAACATATCCCTGAGAACACAACACATTTCTGGTGTCTTAAATGTTCTCAGGCAGGCAGTGGTGGCACAGGCCTTTAATCCCAGCACTTGGGAGGCAGAGGCAGGTAGGTGATTTCTGAGTTCGAGGCCAGCCTGGTCTACAGAGTGAGTTCCAGGACAGCCAGCGCTATACAGAGAAACCCTGTCTCGAAAAAACAAACAAACAAACAAAAAATGGGCTCCATGAGAGTAACTAAATACTTGCGAAATGATGCAATAAAACATTTGTATTATACTACTAAATAAAATCTACTTTTGTTTTTACATTTAAAAGTTAACACATAGCTGGGAGTAGTGATGCATGCCTTTAGTCCTGGCACTCAGAAGGCAGAGGCAGGAAATCTCTATGAGCTCAAGGTCAGCCTGCCTACAAAGGGAGACTGTGTCTTAAAAACAAAACAAGCAAAACCCACCTAGCATTACAAAAAGTCTAACTGATATGCATTGCTTTTTATAGGGAGACAATGTTATTAGACCAGTGCCACTTGTAGAGGGGGATTTATAACCTGCCAATTACAAATTATATCTCCTTACCTCAAATATCACACATTTCCCAACTTTGCCATATTTTTCACATTCTTCCTTGGTTTCAACTTCCAAGTCTTCATCGACCTCTCCTGCACCAACCATGTTCTATATACAGAGAAACAAATACAAGCATAATTTACAAATATCTACAGGTTTCAGAAATAACACTTTCTTTCATAAAGGCAAATGCTCTCTCCCCTCTACCCTACCAGAACTAGAACCTTGCACACACTGGGAAGTACTCCAACACTGAGCCCCATCCTAGATTCGGGATATGTTCTAATCCCAAAAGAGAGAATGGAAAATTCTACCTCTAAAGTATTAAAGCTGGCATTTCTGTGAACAGACAGGAAGCTTGGAAAAGTGTTACAAGAGTATCTGTCCACCAAACACCTAAAAGGATGTTTCAGAAATTTCTAATCATTTTAACAAATTAGTCACTGCAGTCTCAATGTAACGTTTTACTGAGAGGATAACCTAAAACCCATCTGTAAGGATCTACCCAAAGGTATTATTTGCTAAAGTATCATTTTCAGTAATCTTTTCAAAAATTTATTGTTCTTTTTAAATGTACAGGCATTTTGCTTGAATGTATGTCTGTGTACCATTTGACTGCCTGGTGCCCTCAAGAGGCCAGAAGAGGGTAGATCCCCAGGAGCTGGAGTTATAGGCAGCTGTGGACCACCATGTGGATGCTGGGAAAACAACTCGGGTCCTCTGGAAAAGGATTGCATGCTCTTAACCACTGAGCCATGCTCCAGCCCATAGTCTCAGTATTTTATAGGATACCAGTGGGACTTTGTGAACGCCTGTAAAGACAGGTAGTTGGATGACACAGAATCAAGGGACAGGTTTCTTTTACTTCTTACCCTCAGCAAGACCACTTTAGTAGGGCACTTAAGAATTTCAGTTAATGGATTTGAATCCGACTTCTTGGATGCATCTGTATCAAAACATGAGACACTATAATCGTTAGTTTTAATTGTCCTAGTTAAATCTAGACATACAAAATCTAGACATAACTAAACCCAGAGGTCTAGAAAGGCCTCTGAGAATGTCTGAGATATTGTCTTAGTAACAATCGTTGAAGTGGGAGGACCCCTGCAGTTTGGGGGCCTAGACCACACAAGGCTGGGAAAAGTAAACCAAGACTAGGTAGTATGCATTCATTCATTCCTCTCCACTCCCAACTACATTGCTATGTGACCAGCTGCCTCAAGTACCCGGTGCCCTGACTGCCCCTCAGTAATGGATTGTAACCTGGACTTAGATTGAGCCAAATAAACACTTCCTCTCATAGTTGCTTTTGCCAGGTTATTTTACCACAGCAACAGGAAATGAAACTAAGAAGTGTTACTGAGTCCCAGTACAAGACTAATTCAATTACAATACCAACTTTTTCACTTGTGTCCAAGAGTCATCTATAAAAGCATCTATGCAACCAGTCCCTGCAGTAAAAACATGTTCTTCTTTGATATATGTATTTATGGTTTTTCTGAAAGTTTCTAGCTTCTACCATTACCCACCATCTTTTGCTCATTTTACTTCCTGAAGGGCTGGCAGAGCACAGTTTATAATATTTACTGATAACCCTTGGAGTAACAGTTTAGGTTGCTGGCACAGACAATTAACTATCTAGCTACTAGCTAAGTTGGCTTTAGATACTATTGTAAATTGGGATCATCCCCCTCCCCCCCTTTTTTAAGGTAGCAGCTAGCACTCGGGCAACTGGCTGCTGCTGAGGCTGTGCACCAACAGGACCGTCAGTCGAGTCTACCATACTTTAGGAAAGGGAATTCAGATGAGCGGACTCTAGGCCTCACCAAATGAATATGTAAATTCGTAAACAAAAACCACTCTACACTGAAAAAAAAAAAGCCTGAGATCCACTGAAGGTGTGGACAAAGCAAACACAACCACTAAGTATTTTATCAAGCTATAACGATTACAGATTTTTTGCCTAATCAAAGCGGCTGGGAAATTTTGCTCCCACAAGCATAGTTATGTGTGTCTTGGTTCTGAAACATAAAGACAAGTTTCAAGGCTTCTGTCCTAAGACAGAACTAGCAGTCACTGCTTCCCAAGGGAGGATGCACCATCCCTCAGGAATGAAGGACCCACATGCTCTGTGAACTTACCCTGAGACTCGCCTTTCTCTGTGGCGTCACCCACAATGATCTTGCCGCCCCGCTTGCTGGTCTTCTCCACGGACAATGCAGTGCTCAGCCCTTGCTCATGCTTCCCCAGTCCTTGACCTTCCCGGAAGCCATACTTCTGCATGATCTTATGAGCCACTGTGCCACTGCAAGGAAAGGAAAAGGATCCTTAGAGCTGATGTCATTGACACCAGAACACACTGCATCTATAGCAGCAAAGAAAGGTAGCATTTGAAAAACCTTTTCCGGTGTCAAGGGCACTAATGGAATTGGATTCTTGGTCTGCTGCTTTCTCCAAGAGGACAGCAATTTACTCCTAGTGTCCAAAGGTCTCAAGGGTGTTCCCAGAGACCTGCTTGGCTTTGGATCATGAAGCCCAGCTTCACTAGAGTTGTACCTGCTTGTGTTTTGTAATTCTTTCAGAGTTCCTTTTGAACAATCTATTCCAGGGCAAAGCACACTTCTACAAAGGCTAAACTGTACTACACTGGAGCTTTCTTAAGTACAAGTTAAAAATCCAATTCTTCTTTAAATGAAAATCAAATAAAGCGAACATTTTTATGGTAAGCAGGAAGGACAAGACCCAGAAGCCCCTCCCCTTCCTTTTCCCTCCAGCACACCTTCCTCTAAGACAGTGTACTGGAACTGCACCGACATTTGTACTGCTAAATGTACTCTCCATTAGTGCAGCTGAAATCGTGTGACTGAAGAATTTGAAAAGTCCCCCTGCTGTCCATGAGGCCAGCTATCTACTCCAGCTCTTACTTTAGTACCTCCTGAGAGTCCTCAGAACCTGTACTACAAGCAGCATTCTGTTTAGCATAATGGAACAAAAAATTTAGGGCAGCACCACCTGAGAAGTCTTTCATGGCATCAGAACACTAATAAAATACAGTGGCCCCACACTCCTGCAATTCTAACACTCCAGAGACTGAGGCAAGTAGTAGCCAAAGAATAGTGAGTTTGAGGCCAACCTGGGCTAGAAGGAGATACCACCTCCGAACAAACAAATAAAATCCACTAGTCTTACTCAAATGTCAATCATAAAATGGATTTTTTTCCCTTACTATGACAAGCACTATAGTTAGAATGACAAGCGTTTTTTGTTTTGAGGGGGAGTGGTTAGCGACAAAGACAGGGTTAGTGTACAGCAGCAGACTATCCACCACTGAGCTGCATCTCCAGCCTGCAGAGATTCCTAAAACCAAAGCTGTAAGACCACAGTCTACGGCAGATGACCCGTTCCCTCAGGAAAAGCCAGTGCCCCTCACCCTTTGGAGATAACATGGACCATCTCTAATTCCTATGAGCTATTTTATTTGCATGTTATGAGAAATGATGTAATTATCAGAAACTTCTCCTACATAGCAAAATGTGTCTAAACCATCCATGACTTTACCAGAGGCTGCTTTGTATAAACCCTCACTGGTTTGGAAAACACTCAGCATGGTATGAACACTAATCCTCATAGAGCAACATGGGACCAAACAAGTATTTCCCTAGAATCCAAGTGGCTTCATTTTCAAATGAGTTCTACCTATGTAAAAAAAGCAACCACTTCACAATGTATCTCAGTCTCACTATGTAGCCCAGGCTAGCCTGAAACTACAACTCCTTCTACCTCTATCTTCAAGGTGCTGGGATTGCAGGACTGGGCCACACCCAACCTCTTCGTCTTAAGCCACTTCAACATTCTCTCAGTTAGAAAGGATACTCAGCACTTACCCCATGTTAGCAAGGAAGGAGTTGCTGGGACCCGTTGGAGATCTTGGTCTGTCCGGCTCCTCATACACTGGGGGAGGAATAGCAGCTTTGGAAGACTGTGACCGAGGTCTTGAGTCCTCTTCATAAGGAAAATCTCGGGGCACTGTTGAAGAAAAGTAAAGTAGGCTCACCACAGCTTTGCAAAAACCACAGAGGCTTTGCTAGCTTCCACTCTCAACCTGGAACTGACTCAACCTACATTTGTCATGTTCTCTCTTCCCTAGAGAATGCTGTCCCTATCTCCACAGGCATCACAGCCACCAGGAACTGTTCGGAGATTCGTTTTTAGATCCTCTCATTATGTCATGTGTGTGCCTGAGTGTATGCATCAACAGGAAGCTTTACAGACAGCAGACACAGGCCCTGCTCTCAGAAACTGGGTCATTGTCAAGGTGCTTTGTTTGTACAATATATATTTAACCATACTCTTAAATTATCTTCCTTTAAAACATAATAAATAGTATAATGTATATTAAAGACCATTGGGGCTGAAGTGGTGGCTCAATGATTAAGAGCACTGGCTATCATACTGAGGGCCCAGGTTCAGTTCCCAGCACCACACAGTGGCTCATAACCTTCATAAATCCAGTTCTAGGAGATACAATGACCTATTCTAACCTCTACAGGTATCAGGTATAATGCAGGCAAAACACTCATATACATAAAATTAGAATGCAACAAGTATTTTCAAAAGATTATTGATGGCTTTGTACTGGTTGTTTTTGTGTATCAACTTGTCACAAGCTGGAGTTATCACAGAGAAAGGAGCCTCACTTGAGGAAATGCTTCCATGAGATCCAGCTGTAAGGCATTTTCTCCAGTAACGATCAAGGGTGGGAGGGTCATTGTGAGTGGTGCCATCCCTGGGCTGGTAGCTTGGGAAAGCAAGCTGAGCAAGTCAGGGATAGCAAGCCAGTTAGTAACATCCCTCCATGGCCTCTGTATCAGCTCCTGCTTGAGTTCCAGCCCTGACTTCCTTTGGTGATGAACAGAAATGTGGAAGTGTTATCTGAATAAACCCCTTTCCTCCCCAACTTGCTTTTTGGTCATGATGTTTTGTGCAGGAATAGAAACTCTGACTAAGACAGGCT
Source organism: Grammomys surdaster (assembly GCF_004785775.1). Lineage (NCBI taxonomy): Eukaryota > Metazoa > Chordata > Mammalia > Rodentia > Muridae > Grammomys > Grammomys surdaster. Next base: position 11,725,145 of record NW_021604639.1, on the reverse strand, counting down.
TTTAATTTTATTTGTTTTATTTTTGTTTCAGGTGTACGAGTGTTTTCGCTGCATGTATCTCTATGTACCATGTGCATGCATGCCTGGTGCCCATGAAGGACAGAAGGTGTCAGATTCCCTAGTACTGGAGTTATGGATGGCTGTTATCCACTATATGAGTGCTAGGAATTGAACTTGGGTCTTCTGGAAGAAAGCCAGTGCTCTTAACCACTGAGCTATCTCTGCAGGCCCAGCCAAAGTTTAGGCATGACTGCACACAAAGCGCAGGACAAAGCCCAGTCCAGGAGAACTGACAGTGGGTGGGCATGCTTAGCAATACAGTAGACAAATGCTGCTCAGTCATGCTCTAAACCCAGTACAAAATCTGTTGCCTATGTGAGATTTGTTAGACAGGCAAAATGCTCATACACATAAAAATTAGAATAATAAATATTTTCAAAAGACTACTGATGGCTTTTAGTTTTGTTTCACTTACTTTATTTTTGTTTTATGTCTATGAGTGTATTGCCTGCACATACTCTTCTAGCATAAGCTAGCCTGGAAAAATCACTATATAGCACAGACTATTCTTGAATTTGAATACTTCCTGCCATTGTCCTTCATTCTAGTCAAGGAGCATGAGCTATTGTTTAGTATTGCTCTTATTTACTTCAAATGAACCTACCACAAACATGAAACCTTGATGAAAATAACAATAAAAATGAAGTTATCTTCTTGTATAAAAATCTCCATTTCAGAATGGGCACTTAATCCCAGCACTAAGGAGGCAGAAGCAGGCAGATCTCTAAGTTCAATGCCAGCCTGGTGTACAAACTAAGTTCCAGGACAGTCAGGGCCATACAGAGAAACCCTGTCTTGAACCTTACCTTGCAAAGGAAAAAACAAAAACAAAACAACAATTTAAAAAAAAACAAAAAAACAAAAAACCTCTAACAACAACAAAAACCCAAACCAACTCTGTATTTCTGAGATTGGTATTTAAAAGTCCCAAGTGTGGGGTTGGGCATGGTGGTACATGCTTCTAATCCCAGCATTCAGAAGGCAGAGGTCACATACAGGGCAGTCAGTACTACAAATTTGAAACCTTGTTGCAAACCAAACAGAACAAAGCAAAGCATCCCAAGTGCAGCAAGTAGCAAGGGCCACTGTGACTTCAGGGCTGAAAACCAGGCTATTTTTGCTCAAAACTCAGTAAACTAGAGATCCAATCTTAGGATCCTCACTGTCTATAAATACCTGTGTGATAATAAAAGAAAGAGATGTACATACACTCTTTGTCTTTCTCTACAAGAGAAGTCGGTGGGGCGATGGCAGCTCCTCCCATACCTGTGAAGACACAAGGACTGTGGTTAGCAGTATATTTTGTTTCCAATTGAGAAAACAATCAGAGAATGAATCTGAAGAAATGGAATAAATCCAGTTCCCTGGGATGCCAAAGCCACTGCCCCATCAAGCACATCCCCGACACCTCTTGGGAGTAAGTATGAGTCCCAGCTCTTAGGATACATTAAGGCAGTGCCACCATTCCTGCCATGTCTGCTGGTCAGATAACATGGACACAAACTGAAAGACATGACAACTAGGGTATCGTGAATAGACTGTAAGGAATTCTTTACTATATGAATCCCAAAATACACAGTGTCCTGGCCATCCCTCTAGCACTTTGGGAAGTCGCAGAAGGCTGTGACTTAGAGCACCAGGGGACCCTGTATCAAGTGTCCCAACCAGATGTATTGACTTCATCAGTGGAATAGTAAGATCAATTGAAATTGGCTATAAAACCATGCTATATCAGCCCAAAATGTTTCACAAAAGAACTTAAAGCCAGTAGAGATGCACTGTCATGAACAGACTAGGTGACATATAGTAACAAGAAATACAGACCTAAAGACAACCTTAAATTTCTTAAGAGATATTTTTAATAGACATGGCCTTGAGCTTGTGCTCCTGTTTCTAATTACAAAGTGCAAGACACAGTCACATACCACTGTGCTCGCTGGTAAGTCTAAGCCATAGATCAAGCATTTTAACAGAATGACAACAATCACTAACAATTTCATCAATATATCAACAAAAGTCTGCAAACGCAGGTCCTCTCAGAATATTCTATTGGAATATTCCATATTTTCAGACTTCAGTAGAATATGAGTGACTAAAACCTTGAAAAGTTTAAAGCCACTGAGAGAAGGTGGGATTACTGTGTACATCACAGGTAGAATGCTGCTGGTTCTCTGTCAGTTACAAGTTCAAACACAAAGCTTCTCACTGAAATTGCATACTTCCTGTTATTATTTAAGAGAGGAATTTTTTCAGAAAGCACACCTTACAAAAAAGATAGCAGTCACTTTATGAGCTGGGAAGATGAGACTTGAAGTATTCAACAAAGAAAAAATGTTAATCAAAATCAAATAGTGGCTGATATCATGCATCAAGTTTACAACACTACCAGACACACGGTGCATTCAATAAACACTAACATTATTCTAAGTAAGAAAAGCAATGGAACTGTGGTGGTGTGAACCTGTAATCTTAGCATTCATGGGGCTGAGGCAGGAGGACGGTTGTGAGTTTAAGGTATGACTGGGTTATAGTTTCAGGGCTCTATAATAAGATAGTCTCAAACACCACTACCAAACTAAAAGTCAATAACCAAAAACAACAATACAACTACATTTAACTCATTCATCCATGTAAGTACTAAGATTTTTACATCATAATCTTGTTCTTTCCACTTAGCAGATATTCAAATTTTAAATTAGACCCTACAATAGGCATTAGCATATATCTGGGGAGAGTATTACTATCATGAAACACAATTACACATACAGAAGTTACCAAGTGTCATGACACATAATCTTTAGGTTTTGTGTTTGAGACAACAAATTACAACGAGGGCTTCAGGCAAATAAAAAATTCAGGGTAAGACCAAAGTGGGCCTATAATATCCAGAATGTTCTGTCCCCGAGACTACTGCAAGCTAACAGATTCTGCTCAGAGCTGTGAAGGTCTGAGATGCTAAGGCAGCATCTGTTTGGTAATAGACAAGTAGAGGATTCTGCCAACTAAGCCAGCCAAGTAAAGTCCCAGCAAGCACACCACCATGAAGCCACAAGATTATTCTGTTCATATAAGTACCATTAGCTACTGCTTGCAACTGTTGCTATGAATGTATTTTAAACACAACCAAACCCCTTCTTACACAACAGTAGGTAGACAGAAGGTCCACAGCCTCCAGTGTGGACTCTGATCTCCCTGCTCTCAGGCAGCAGGTGACATGAAAGAGGCTCGATGGATGCTCAGATGCAGCCAAGTTAGCGGCAAATGGTCTCTGGATGTGGTGTCTCCCCCTCCACCCAGGGCTGGCTGGAAATCCCCTGGGTTTGACAAGAGGCAAAAGATGACCAGGCCTCAAGTTAGGAGAAGGGTAGAGGCAGAACTAATACTGTTTTCAAAGTGGACAGCAGATGTCTCACCCTGTTTATAAAGTTCAGAGTGGAGTATATATTAAACAGCATAAACCAGAGCTGCTACGGAATGTGGGCTGGAGGGACTCTAGAGCACTGGCCCAGGCCCCAATTATCCAGAACCACTGTGAAGTGAGCCATGTTCACAAGAAAGGGAAAGCAAAGCCTGGGGCAGCGCTGAGTCTGAGGCCAGCTTGTCTGCGCTCACGCCTTACTTCTTTTCCTCCGCTCTCGCTCATAATCTTCATCCTCATCAGAATCTGGGTCTGGTCGTCTTGAAAACCCACTGGCTTCATGTCTGTCTTTACGCCTCCTGTAATGACAAAGTTACAAATGGCCACCACAGGTAAATTAGAAAGAACATAAAGACTAAATGTCATTGTGACTTCCTCTTGGCAAAACAAGACAAAGAAACAAACAAAAAACCCAAAGAGAAAAAAAAAAAAAACGTTCTTTGAGTATAAATTGTCAATTTTTATATATATTCTGGGAATGGATACAACAGAAAAATTTAAAAGAAAAAAATGAACAACTTTAACAGATACATGGGTATAATTCATAGGAAAAAAATTGACATTTAATTTTTGACATTATGGCACATGATTTCAGGAACTGGGAGGAGAGAGGGAGAAAAAACTATAGTCAGAATCTAATATATGGGAGAATAAATTAAATTAAAAAATTAAGAAATAAGTCCTATTACCTATAATTTTAAGTTATAAGTATTATAAATATAAATAAATTTAAAAAAACACATGTAATTTCACCTGGCTCAAAAACAAGAAAGGAAGCCAAGTGTAGTGGCCCAAGCCTTTAATCCTAGCACTAGAGGCAGGTGGATCCCTGCGTTTGGAGCCAGTCAGGTCTACAGAGTGATTTCCAGGACAGCCAGAGCTATATAGTGACGCCCTGTCTCAAAAAACCAAAACCAAAATATAGTAAAGGAATAGCAATGAAACTCTGTAAATGTGATTCTAGCAGTCACAAACCCTCGAAAAAATTTCAACAAATTGAAATTCTGTTTCAATTGTTTTGTTTCTGTTGTTTTGATTTTGAAACAGAGTTGGTCTTGAATACTATGTAGGTGGGATTACAGACATGCACTACCACACCTGGATACCAGGGGGTTTTCTAATTCATGCAAAGAAATTATCTCAAGTGTGCTATCAATGTGGGATGGGACCAAAACCAAGTAAACTCTTGTTGATTGAAACAATAACCTCAGGCCTAGAGACAATACTAAAATTCACTCTTTGTAATGCACACTGAAGACATTTGCTCCCAAATCAAAATGAAGCTTACTTTTCTCTTTCCTCTATTTCCTTCTGTCTTTCCAGCTCCCGCTGCCTCTGCCGCTCTTCTCTCTGGCGCTTCACCACTTTCTCATAATCGTTAGGAAACATAGGGTCATATTCATCAGCTAAGGGGATCAGAACTTCCCCTGCAGAAAACCCACTGGGCACAGGGTCCTGAGGAAGTAAAAACACCTAAGTGAGTACCATCTCATATCCTGCAGGGTTATCATAGAAGCAAAGGTCACAGGATGAGGTGAGAGAGGCTTTCCAGATTAAGGATCCTCCGTTTCCTAGTGAGTCAACAAGTGCCTGGGAGGCCCCCCCCTTACCAGACGGCAGCACAACCTGGCAATTACACGAAAGATTATTTAAAGAAAAGCACTGACAAATATAGTATCTCTTAAATGAGGTTTAAACTGTCACAGTCATCATCAGAATGACACCTGTACAAATATACATGTGAAAATGAATTATCATTTTCCAGACTTCCTTTGCTCCCTCCAGGTAGTTTTTCACAGAGCCACAAACTAGACACACAGCCAAAGATGACTTGAACAACTCCTAACTAAGCCTTCTGCTTCCCTGGAGCCAGTCCTATCAATGATACTCAGCATTATGTCCATTTTTTTATTTTTAATGCCCTTCTCTAAAATGAGTTCCAATACTGTTAACATACAATTAGAAATAACCCTATAGTTTACATTAGAAGAATTAAGTTACAGGTAATCTACTGGAGGCAATCCACTGAGACCATTAAAAATGACCATATAGGTGCTGGAGACATGCATCAATAATTAAGTGCACTGACTGCTATTCCAGAGGACTCAGGTTTCACTCCCATCACCCATATGGTGCCTCCCAACTGTTCCACCTCCATCCTAGGGGATGCATCTGCACAGGCAACGGGCACACATGTAGTATACTGAAGGATGTGGGCAAAACACTCACACACATAAAAATATGTTTAAATGACCATGTTGGATCTATAGTTTTGACAAGGATGGATGGACAATCACTAAAAACAAATTACAGAGCTGAAGGCAGAGAAGTTATTTTAAAATTATGTAATTTTATAATGCCTGGAGGGTATGTATGATTGAAAAGATATGCTTTTCTTTTTTACCCATTTTTCATTCCCAACGTTTCCATAATAAACTATTTTAGGTAATAAAGGTTTTGATGGTGATAAAGTAAAAATTGAGTTGAAAATAATACTAGGTTTCAATGGCCTATTGGGGAGACCCTTGTGTGGATTTGAAGATGGTCAGTGGTTAAGAGTGCTTACTGCTCTATCAGAGGACAGATGGGAGCTTGATTCTCAGCATCCACAGGATGTTCACAAATGCCTAACTGCAGCCCTAAGACATCTAATGTCCCCTCTGGCCTCCATGGACACGCACACACAAATAAAAATGAGGTTAAGTCTTATAAAAAGAGGAACATACATGTAAAATAAAAGTGGAAAATACTTCAAACCATAGATGGGTGCAGGTTTACCTTCAGCCCAGCTGCTACATGAGGCGGCGTGTCTACGATCTGTCGGTCATCTGAGGAGCCTCCTCGCTTCAGGTCGATGACCGGAGCAAGCACTGTACTTTGCTTTGTCCTTTGGCTCTGACATCAGAAACAAGAAAAATACACCAAACTTCCAAATTAAAATTCACGCTACTTGCAACAAAGACACCTTTTCTGGTCTCTGTAACAAACCTTAGGCTGTGATAAAATCAGCCTTAAAACAGCAAGAGTATAACACAGCGTTCTTTCTTACTGTTTTCTGAGGGCAGGCTGGCCTCCAGTGCCCTATGTAGCTGCTAATGACCTTGGATTCCTGATCGCCTCCCTCCACGTTGCTGAGTGTTGGCTGATCACCAAACCCAGGTTATACAGAGGAGTTCACACAGGACTTCCTGAAAACTAGGCAAACACTCTACCAACTGAGCTACATCTTCATGCCTTTTTTTTTTTTTTTTTTTTGCTCTTTTATAAAAGTATTGATTTCTCCTACTTTTCTATAAAGTTTATAGTAAATGTGACCATTTTATGGCTAGCCTTAAACTTAGAGATCTACTTCTCTGTCTCCAGAGAGTGAGTCCTACCATACTTCTTTTAGAATGATTACCCCAAACTAAATAAAAATTGTTCCGTATGTATGTATGTATGTATGCATGCATGCATGCACGCATGCTTGGGTGTGCATGCATACATGTGAAGGCGGGGGTCTCTCCTTCCACCATGGGGTTCTAGGATCAAACTTGGGTCATCAGGCTTCACTCACTGAGCCATCTCCCCATCCCTGCCAGTTTCCTAAGCATCCCTCTGATGTCCTCATCTTCAGCAGTCCCCTTCTCTGACACCATCTCCACCTTCTTTGTTTTTTCCCTGGGACACTGTTTTTACAAATGCTGCTTATTCTACATATGTCTCCTTAACTTATACCTCTATGTCCCAGTATATCTAATATCTGTTCAGATTGAGGTTAAAGCTTATAGACAAGAATATCTCACAGCAAGCTGGTGAACAACACCAAATTCTCAAAAATAAAATATAGATGAAACCATACCTTCATCTTTCAGATACAGGTAAATTTTTACAAGTAATTTTTCTCTACCAAATTTTTACAAGTTTGGTGAGTACTCTGAGAAATTTACTGAAGAGCCCAAGAGAAACAATACAATGCAGCTTCACTTTCTCATAAGAAATCAACTACATAGAGAATCCTCAAAATTCACATCAGAAGGTTAGCAGACGATTTTTTAAAGTAATATTCCACATTGCCTCATTAAAATCTATTTGCAATCTTAAGATATTTGCTAATAGCTGACATTAAAATATCTGTACAGTTGGATGTGGTAGTGCACACCTTTGATCTCATCACTTGGGAGGCAGAGGCAGGCAGATCTCTGTGAATTTGAGGCCACCTTGGTCTGCACAGACAGCTCAAGGCCACATTTTGAGATCTTGTGTCAAAAACAAACATAGAAATAATGAAAAAGATGCACTATTTCAAAGATAGTGTCATGTCTAGTAATTCCCACCTATAACATGCTAAGTATGTTCACAAATATCAGAGCCTTTCTTGGTGCACACTGTGGCTCTGATTATTCTGCAAAGCTCAACTCCAAACTTCCTACAACAAACTGGCTGGGATCCAGCCTAGACCAGAGACTATCAGGACTACCAGTACGAAAGCAGCATCTGAAAACAGTTCACAGTCAAGTCTCCAACACACTCCAGTCTAAAGCCAGTCTCGTAGCTGAGTTGAAGTCTGCTTTTCTTCATTCCTACTCCATGAAAAAACAGTCCTGCTGTTTCCAAGAGCCAGGAGAAGTAAAGTAATCAACTCTCCACCCCTCTCCCCATCCACTCTTTTATATTATCCAACAAGGAGGCAAAAGAGGAAGCTTAAACGGAACTGTTCTCACGGAACTCAGCAGACTTTCCCATTCCTGCTCTGGGCCCGTTCTTACCTTGGCCTGAGTAAGCGCTGCCTTCTTCACCTGGAGCTGGGACTGCAGAAGCTTGAAGTTTTTGGACCAGCCTTCAGTTTTTGAGTCACTGGTCTCCACTCCCAGGTCATCATATAGGGACATCTTTTTGGTTTAATGCTGAAAGACAAGCAAGGGCAAAGACTAAATAATGCAAAACAGAAGCAAGTTATGAATGTCTCTGTGTTAAAATAGCTGTACCATGGACCCTGTTGTCACAAATGCATGGTTCTTTCTAATCTGCAAAACTATACCTGGGCACGATTTTAAAAGCAGTCCTCTAGAATTTTTCTTTTAAAATTGGTTCTCAGCTGGTCGGTGGTGGCGCACGCCTTTAATCTCAGCACTTGGGAGGCAGAGGCAGGAGGATTTCTGAGTTCGAGGCTAGCCTGGTCTACAGAGTGAGTTCCAGGACAGCCAGGGCTATACAGAGAAACCCTGTCTCGAAAAACAAAAAAACAAAAAACAAACAAACAACAAAAAAAATATTGGTTCTCATGTAGCTCAGGCTGGTCTTGAACTTATCACAAAGATGAAGTTGGCTTTGAATTTCTGACTCTTTCCTATACCAATTGAGTGCTAGGATATACTACTATATATGCTCAGCCTAGAATTAATTCTCAATCTAAAAGACTATGGTGAACTGGTTCATGAGTAAAATCCTTCAGTTATAGAACAGATAATGAAGTAAGACGGAAGCTCTCTATTTGGGGCATTAACTATAAAGATCCAAGAGCTAGAGAGATGGCTCAATGGTTAAGAGTACTGGTTGCTCTTCCAGAGGTCTTGAATTCAATTCCCAACAACCACCTGTAATGGTGGCTCAGAACCATCTCTGAGTCCCAGGAGAGCCAGGGCTGTTACAAAAAGAAATCCTGTCTAAAAATAAATAAAATAAAATCCTTCGCAGGTGTGGCCAGCCATTGGGTTTTAGTAAATTCCAGATGTATACAAGCTGACAACCAAGAATAACCATCACAAGTCTACTTATTAGCTTGATCCACAATACAATCGTATCTTATATTCAGGGCCTAATGATGACATTTTACAGAACCATTTATTCCCCTCCATGTGTAGCTCTGCCATCTCTGACAGTTTAAATTTCCCATCCATATTAACAAGATACCAATAGGCCACAGCTTTCAAAAGCAAACTAACTAGAGTAATTTGTAACTTAAGCAAATGGCAGAGCAGATTTTTTTCTGTTCTCAAAGACTTGTAGAATGACCTAATAGAGTGATCTGTTCCCTGTTGGAAAGATGTGTGAGAAATTCGTATGTAATAACAAGTCAGGGGGTCAATGAGAACCCATATGGTAGGAGAAAAATGATTCCCGGCATATGCCACCCTGGGCTAGGTTTATTCGAATTTACTAAAATTTGTTATCTCAAAATGCTTACAGCTCATCCCAATATGAACGAATTCCAATGATTTAAAAGAGCCACCTGTTGCAGAGAGACAAGCCTCACCTACTTTGAGAACAAACAGAATTATCTAGGAAATCATACTTTCCATCCTTATACACCCTTACCAATTAAGAATTTATGTCAATGGTCCACCCTTCCTGACTTCTCAAAGGATGGTCGCCCCTCTAAATCCCTCTTCATCCCGTCACCGCCTTAAACTGCAGAATACTCTACAGCGCTTCTCTGCGGTTGCTTTCCCACTTCCTCATTGGTGCAGCCTTTCCACTTGTAATAAAACTCCTCTAAACGGAATAAACATTGGCCTCTCTTCCAGGTCTTTCCAAGCTTGTAATCTGGTTCTTCAGATCAATCCAGGCCTGGGTTTTCAAACCTGCTTCTTAGAGATCTAACCCCTGGAGAACTACATCACTGAGCTTGCGGCACGAATTCACAGCACAGCTGGTCCAAGCAGAAGAAGCTCAAAAGCTAGCGGAGGGACATGAACGCTAAAACTCCCCTTAACATAGGCCTGAGCATGCCGGGGAATACAACTGTCTCTCTGTCTAGGTAAGACAACGTCCTCAACCCTTACTTCAGGTGCTCTGGAAGGAAACAAGTTTTAGGGTTTGGTTTTTTTTTTTTTTTTTTTTTTGGCCTCTCTATGTCCGAGGCCCGACGCACTCTGGGTTACTGGGGTCTAGAGACCCAACAACTTGGTCTGGACATGGGCCATGAAAAGGAGAAAGGTACGTTCTCCACTGTCAAGTGGATCGGGACAGGATGAGGGGAGATCTAGGCGGCCGGGTGGAGCATGGTAGGCTAAAGGAGCCCACCGTGGAGGGCTGGGAACCCTCGGGCAGCTCGGGGTGCAGCGCCCGCATCCCCGCGCCCCTCACGGCGAGGCCTAGAGCCGCGGCCTCGCGTCCAGCGCATCCGTGAAGGCGCGCTCACCCGAGTCTCCGTACCGGATCAGACCGCCTGGCAGGGCCGCCGAGGCGCCACTCACCCGGCCTTCCGAGACGATTGTGCCCATGGGCCACGGCGGCGGCAGCGCGGAGCCCGGCCGCCCTGCGCGGAAGCCCGCCCACCGCCGGAGCCCGCCGCAGCGCCGAGCCTCCACGGAGTCCGCAAAGTGATGCACCGCGCGGGGTAAGAGAGCGGAGGCTGCCGGGAGTACACGTCTGCGCCTGCGTGTGACTCGCGGAAGCAAGGCTGCACTGCCCGGCTCGCACTGCACCCTGCTGACGGGAGGACTACACTGCATCTCGTCTCTGCCGGCCGAGAGATGGCGCCATTGGCACAAGGTTTCGAGAGTCATGTGCCTTTTGACCTTTGAGTAGGAGCCGTGAGAATCCCCTACTGGCTCCAGTTATTCATTCCCAGCCACTCCCTTATATACTAAATGGTGGAAATAAATTTCTGCAGGCGAGATGTTGCAGAATAGCATTGAAAAAAACACACTGAGCTAGGTCTTCAGAGAAGGAATGTAAACACTATAAACCTTGCTCGCTTGGGATAAAAATTAAGCAAACGACAAAAGAAAGGTCACAGAAACCAGGATTTTGTGCAAACATGTTTTCCATATCTTTAGTTGCGTGTAAAACTTATTTCAAGCTATAGCTGGGTGGTTGTGACCCACACCTTTCATCTCAGCACTTGGGAGGCAGAGAAAGACAGACATATCTCTGAGTTTGTTTGTTTTTTGTTGTTGTTTGTTTTTGTTTTTTGAGTCAGGGTTTTTCTGTACAGCCTGGGCAGTTCTGGAACTCACTCTGTAGACCAGGCTGGCCTTGAACTCAGAAAATTCGCCTGCCTCTGCCTCCCAAGTGCTGGGATTAAAGGTGTGTGCAACCACTGATCTCTGAGTTTGAAGCCAACTGGTCTACACAGTGAGTTCCTGGACTCCATAGAAATCCTATTTCAAAAAACAACAACAATAACAACAACAACCAAAAAAAAAGGAAAAAGAAAAAAATCAAGCTAATAAAACTGTATTAGTCAGGGTTCTCTATAGTCAGAGAACTTACAGAATGTCTCTATATATTAAATTAATTTATTACAATGCTTACAGTCTGTAGTCGAACTAACACAGCAATGTGTAGCTGTGAATGGGAAGTCCAAGAATCTAGTTGTTGCTCAGTCCCACGAGGTAGGTTATTTCAGCTGCTCTTCTGTATAAACTACAATCTAAAGAAGTAGGTTCCAACAGATATGCTGGCAAGTGCTTGCAGGCAAAGAAGAGTTGAGTGAATCTTCATTTTTCCAAGGTCCAAGTTCCATACCTGGATCTGGAACTTACTTTGTCCCAAGCTGGCCTTGAACTCAGAGAACTGCTTGCCTCAGTTGCCTGCGATTAAAGGTCTGTACTACCTTGCCTGGGCCTAAGCTTTTCATAGACACTATGTCTCATGATCTCCATGTCAAGATCTGGGTCAGAAGCCTGTATCTTTCAGCCTCAAGATCCAGATCACAGGTGTGCCCTCTATTTCTGGATTTTAGTTCATTCCAGATGTAGTCACATTGACAACCTGGAATAGCCGTCACAAAAACTGTGGAGGATTAGCTGGGCCTTACACAAGCAAACACACCAACATCATAATCTGATTTACAAGAAAGTGTTCAAAGAATTCTGAAAGTTTGAAAATGCAAGACTGAAAAAAAAAGTACCAGTTTGTGGCAGATGAAGATAAAGGAATCAGATAGCAGCACTGCATGCAGGTGGATTTCAGGACAAAAGATTAAAGTGACATTTTGTAACACAATTTCTGTTGAAGGAGAAAAATAGGAAAAGCCATATATCAAATAACACAATCTCGTTATTCATAGTAAACACTAAAAGAAATAATAAATAGGGGAAAGGAATTCACACACAAACACACACACACACACACATTGAGTTTTTGTTTTTGTGAGGCAGAAGAGAGCAGTTAAGAGCACCGGCTGCTCTTCCAATGGACCTGAGGACCTTTGTTCACTAACCAGCAAACACATGACAGCTCACAAACATCTACAACTCCAATCCCAGGGGATCCAATGGCCTCTGTGAGCAAGATGGTGGATAGACTTATATGCAGACCAAATACCTGTACTCAAAAAATAAAATATATTTAAAAAAAGAAAATTGAGGTTTTAAAATAAAGTCAATTTGGTAGATCTACTATTACAGGCTTCTTTTGGGTTTCTTTTGGTTTGTTTTGTTATTTATTGTTTTTCTGTGGGGTGTTATTTGTTTGGTTTTGGTTTGTTTGTTTGTTTGTTTGTTTGTTTTAAGACAAGGTTTCTCTGTGTAGTCCTGACCATATTGGAACTCACCCTGTAGACCAGGTTGGCCTCAAACTCAGAGATCCGTCTGCCTCTACCACTTGAGTGCTGGGATAAAGGCTTCAAACCAAACCAAAGCAAACCTTTGTTTTATTCTATTTCTAGTTTCATAGTTACATGTTTCTAGTTACTATTTCTAGTTACATAACCTCTTAGCTCAGTGAATTTATCATAAACTTTGAAGGAACAGAACATTTTTTGATTTTTTGTTTGTTTGTTTTTTGTTTTTTGTTTTTGTTTGTTTGTTTGTTTGTTTGTTTGAGACAGGGTTTCTCTGTATAGCCCGGGCTGTCCTGGAACTCACTCTGTAGACCAGGCTGGCCTCGAACTCAAAAATCCGCCTGCCTCTGCCTCCCACGTGCTGGGATTAAAGGCATGTGCCACCATTGCTTGGCCAGAACGTTTTTATATGAGAATTTTCTTCTTCCCATTGGGAGGAGGAGCAGTAGGAGAGAGGTGAGCTGCAGAGCCAGCATACATGGGAACCCAAACAGAAATAAGTTCTGTGAATTTCCCCAACAATATTCAGCAGCTTGGAGTGGGGACAGCGGGAAGAAAAAGGTAGTGTTGATCAAAAACAGGACATTAATTAATCCTAGCCAAAATATTAGGAGGGCAGAATGTTCCAGAAGAAAGCAAGACCAAGGGGCATTTGAAGCTAGGACAGTGTGTAGATCAAATGCCCTGGCATACACCATGGACAGAAACTGGAGGCTGGTGTGAAGGGGGAGAAGAATGGTGAGTGCTCTCGGAGGAAGCAAATAGTTAAGGTGACAATTAGCATAGCTTGTATAAACTTATAATTTGATTATAACTGTGTGTACTGTGTATAATGATACTTTTGTTGTTGTTTTGAGACAGAGTTTTTCTATGTAGTGCTAGCTGTCCTAGAACATACTACATAGACCAGGCTAGCCTTAAACTTACAGAAATCCTCTTGCCTCTGTCTCCCAAGGACTGGGATTAAAGGTATGTACCATCATCCCCAGCTAGTGATACCATTGATGTCATAAAGGATAATTTTTGTTTCCTGGTGTATACTTTTTTAATGCCTGTGGTATATTTTTATTTGTTTGCTTTTTATTGTTTTGTATAGGACAGCTAAAACAAATTTTTATTTCATTTTTTAAAAGAATTACTTTATTTATATGAGTACACTGTCGCTGTCTTCAGACACACCAGAAGAGGGCATCAGATCCCCTTACAGATGGCTCTGAGACACCATGTGTTTGTTGGGAATTGAACTCAGGATCTCTGGAAGAGCAGTCAGTGCTCTTAACCTCTGATCCATCTCTCCAGTCCCCTTATTCCTTTTTTTTATGACAAGGAAAACAAAATATAAAATAAGTCATTAGAAATATTATCTATTATCTCAAACCATTTTGAATGATGTACTAAATGGTCACAAAGCATATGAGAAGCATTTTCAAAAATATGAAGAGTGTCAACGTGTCTTTTGTAAATTCTGTTGCAGCAAATGCAACATCAACAAACGTACAGCTTTCTTCTGAACCAATTTTATCGAATTATATAATGTTGCTCATACGTATGTTTATTGACTTTTAATGAGATCACTGCCAGTACATACATTATTTTCCTTAACTTCAGTTTTACATTAAGCCAATGTCTGTTATGCAGCCATCAAACCTTATGGTAAATCACACAGGTTTGTAGTCCAATTTAGACTTGAGATCCTTAGAATCAGCTGCTTTTCTGACAGCATTCATGGAGTCTTTCTGAACTCCAAAATCATGATGGGCATGAATCAAAAATACTAGCTTCTGCACAAACGTTTCTCTGGTATGCTCCACAGAGCCATCTGAGAGCTTTACAGTTACTTCAGAATTTATTTCACATGCTTTGTAATATGGCATGGATTTTCAACATATCTAAGTGTGCTTGTTCATTTGGGAAATCGATATGTATTTTTTTTCTGCCTAATTTTCCTGGATACAGCAAATCAGGATCCAGTGTATCTGGTCTGTTTATAGCCATAACCATTTTAACTCTATGTAGAATATCAAATCCATCCATTTGATTTAGTAGCTTCATTAAACTTCTCTAAAATCACGGCCAGCTGATGTACCCTCAGAAAACCAACTGCCACCAATAGCATCTATTTCATTCATAAAAACGGTGCATGGCTGGTGATCCCTGGCATAATTAAACAGTTCTCTAGTCAAACAAGCATTTTCACCAATGCACTAGTCTACAATAGAACTAGATACAACAGCCTTTAGGAAGTTGTGGTCCGGCTGGTGGGCAACAGGTCAGGCCAATAGTGTTTCCCCAGTGCCTGGAGGTCCATATAGCAAACATCTCACTGGAGGTATTATTCCTACACACTGGAATAATGCCTTGGTTTGTAATTCTATTACTTATAATAATTCCCAAACCAGCTCTGACAGCCCTCCAATCTCAGAATAAGAAACATTGCCAGTATCCTCACGAGACATATAAACCAAGGAGCCGCTGCTCCTGACAAATACCTCATGATGGTTAGTGTAGTTGGTTCAAAGCGACTCTCCTTCCTAGTATCAGCTGACTTCTATCAAGCGGCCCACGACAACCTACAACGTATCTTGGCCCATTTGTTGTTTTAACAAGGAAGTTTTCTTCTGTTAACTGTTTAAACACTGCATCCACAATCTGCTCTACACTTGGTAGTGCCTTCAGATCATTTTCAGACTTTCAGACTGCCTGGTAAGTTCTAATCGTTCCCTTAGCTCCTTATGCCGGTGGTCAATCTCCTTGTGCTTTAGCCTCTTCTTTCGGGAGTCCTGAAGCGCCTTATGTTTCGGTCCGCCATGATGAGAAGCTCATCCTGCTTTGTATTTTAATTATTTTTAACATTATTTTTAACATCAGGACTGCACTTTTCCCTCCCTCCTCTTTTCCCAGCCCGGCTCCGCCCTGCCCCGACACACCTCATCTCTAACCCCCTCCTCAGTACATTTCTTTGCAGACCTGCTTTTTTTTTTTTTTTTTTTTTTTTTGAGACGGGGTCTCCCACTGAACCAGGGGCTCACAGTTTGGGCTAAGCCGGATGTCCATTTCCTGTACTAGGGTTGGACACGTGTGATCACGCCCAGATTTTCTCATGAGGACGTGGATCTCAACCTAGGTCCTGATGCTTGTGCGTCAGATACATCTCTCCAAGCCCTTCTCTCATACGCCTTCAAACACATTTGTCCAATTTCCAGCATTCCTTCCTTCCTTCCTTCCTTCCTTCCTTCCTTCCTTCCTTCCTTCCTTCCTTCCTTCCTTCCTTCCTTTCTTTCTTTCTTTCTTTCTTTCTTTCTTTCTTTCTTTTTTTTCTTTTTTTGGTTTTTCAAGACAGGGTTTCTATGTGTAGCCCTGGCTGTCCTGGAACTCAGTCGGGAGACCAGGCTGGCCTCGAACTCAGAAATCCACCTGCCTCTGC
>NW_021604639.1:11688263-11708650 GCF_004785775.1 Grammomys surdaster | reverse complement strand
CTTCCTTGCTTCCTTCCTTCCTTCCTTCCTTCCTTCCTTTCTTTCTTTCTTTCTTTCTTTCTTTCTTTCTTTCTTTTTTTTCTTTTTTTGGTTTTTCAAGACAGGGTTTCTATGTGTAGCCCTGGCTGTCCTGGAACTCAGTCGGGAGACCAGGCTGGCCTCGAACTCAGAAATCCACCTGCCTCTGCCTCCCAAGTGCTGGGATTACAGCATTTCTAAAAGTGCTTTTACTATATTATTTCCCAAGTGTGTGTCTGTGTATTGTTATTTTTAGGCTTTATGTGTATGAGTGTTTTGCTTGCCTGCATGTCTGTGCACCATGCGGAGGCCTAGTGTCTAGGGAAGCCAGAAGAGGGCGACAGATTTCTAGAACTGGAGTTAGATTCCGTTGTGGTAGGAGCCTAGGTCCTCTAGAAGGACAGTGAGTGCTCTTAACCACTGAGTCACTTCTCCAACTCCCTCCCAAGTCAGATTATACACGCATTACCCACCTGTGATGTTTATAATAGCAAAAATGTAAAAGCAAACTGAGTAGCCCACAGTGAAGACTCACAAAATCTAATTTTGTTGGATGAAAATAATTTAGTTGAGAGATTCTGCTTTTGTTTTAAAACTACAGAAAACATATCTAAAATATATTTGCCAATTTGTTTCTTTTCTAGCTAAATGAATTTATAAGTTTTTTTTTTTACTTTTTACTTGCCTTTATTGTTTTCAAACAAAAATAATGAAATGACAAACCATTTTTACTTTCAGAGCTGAGGACCGAACCCAGGGCCTTGTGCTTGCTAGGCAAGCGCTCTACCACTGAGCTAAATCCCCAGCCTCCAAAGTGATCAACTTTTAGAGATGCAGAGATCTCTGGAATTAAATTAAGCTTATCTATCAGATAATGCTTCTTTTGCTTGTTTAACAATATTTTCGTCAATTTTTAATTACACTGATTGGTTGAAATTTAGTCTTCTCGAGTGAGATTTTGTCTCCTGCTCTAGCTGCATTTTTCCCCTTATGGTTTTGAAGCTGAGAGCCTAGGAGATTGCCCTACCACCTATACCCTAGCCCAAGACTTGTGTATAGCTGAGGGCATTGCTCAGTCATGGCACATCTGCTCAAGAGGAGTCAGTCTCTGGATCTCATCTGCAACACCCAGAAACAAAAATGTAATTTCTGCACATGCTTGACAGCTTTCAAGTGCTATTTTTTAAAAATTACTTTTCTTTCATATATTACATCCTGACCACAGTTTCCCCTCCAGCCCCTCTCTCTCCCAGATCTACACCACCTCAGTTTCCCTTCAGAAAAGAGCAAGCCTCCCAGGTATATCAACTGAACAACTTATAACAAGTTATATTAAGACTAAGCACATACCCTCAAATCATCAAGGCTGGGTGAGACAACCCAGTACAAGGAAAAGGGTCCCAAAAGCAGGCAAAAGAGTCAGAGACAGCCCTCACTCCCACGGTTAAGAGTCCCACAAGAACACCACGCTAAACAACCATAACATAAATAGAGAAGACCTAGCTCAGACCCATGCAGGCTCCCTGACTGTTGCTTCAGTCTCTATGAGTACCTATGAGCCCTGCTTAGTTGATTCTGTGGGTGGAATTCTTGTAGAGTTCTCAACCCTACTGGCTTTTCCAGTCCTTCTTCCTCCTCTCTTCTGTAGGATTCCCCAAGGTCCGCCTAATGTTTGACTGTGGGTCTTGCATCTGCTCCCATCTCTTGAGGGATGAAGCCTCTCTGAGAATGATTGTGCTAGGTTCATGTCTGCAAGCACAGTAGAGTATCATTAGGAATACTTTCGTTGACTTTTTTTTCTTTTGTTATGTTCGCGTGTATCCTAGGTCTCTGAGCTATCCAGCCTCTGGGTCCTGGCCATACAATGTCAGGGATGGGCTCCCTCTCATGGCATGGATTTCAAACTGGACAAGTCATTGGTTGGCCACTCCTACAAGTTCTGTGCCTTATGTGAAGCTGCTTTTAATTCCAAGTTTCTGTTTGCATATACCTAAAGTGACACAATAAATGTCTTTATCCTTCCAATCATGAGGTTCCCACCCCTCAAACAGCAGAAGAAGGCATTTGGTTTGGGTGATGTCTGCTTGGGGGGGGTGGTGTCTGTCATCCTTCCCGTAGTGTCCTTTACTTCATCCGCAGTGCATATGAGTAGAAGCAAGTCTTTGATGGGGAGTACTGCTCTGAGTATCAACCTTCATGTGGTCCCCAGAGTGTGTGATCAGGTCATCAAAGCCATGTAAGCCAAGGTGGGGCACAATCGGGAAATGGGTTTATCTGTAATCTGAGGGTTTCGAGGGATTAGTAACCCTTTGAGTCACACACTTCTCACTCTCTGGGGCAGAAATGATGCAAGGTGGCACGGCTCAGCTCAGACGTTAAACCGTGGTGAGGATGGTAGAAGGGGATTGGAGCTAGAAACCTTAGCATCAGCTGCTATATTTATTTCCAATCACATAGGAATTATGCCCACTTTTCATGATGGGAAAGTGAGGTTCACAGAGGTTAGAGGATTCCCTGAGGTTATATACAGATGTGGAGTACTGAGTTGTAATGAGAACAGAGCTCTGGCTGGCAGAGGTTGGTGTAGTTTGTCTGTGCATTCAGCTGCCTTATGGGAAGACAATTTAACAAGGAGCACGGCAGTGTTGCTCTCTCTCAGGCGTGCTTCTGACCTTTCAAGGTTTAGTTTTCAGTGTAGAGTCTCACTGAAAGTGTCTCCTTATCCCCACTGTAACAAATGAGGCCATCTATTAAGCCCTCTGTATGCACCAAACCCCAGAAGGGATGAGTTACATATTTACTCTAATTTACTTCTTCTAAGGGCTGTTACTCATTCACAAATGAAGAAAGAACAACTTTGGGAAGTTTTGGCCAAAGTTAATAAAGGACCAAATCCACAGGCCCTGGGTTTGACTCCTTTCTCCATCAATGAAAGATGGCAATGTTCACCTGCTTTCTGTTACCATAAACCAATACCTGAGATGATTAATAAGCTTAAAAAGGCAAAAGGTTTGCTTTGGGTCGTAGGGTTGAAGGCCTTGGTTCCCTTGGTTGGCTCTAGTGATTTAGAGGGGTAATAAGACATATTGGTGGGTGCTTGGAAGAGGAGGAGCTCTGTTCACCTTCTGGCAGGAGGGGCAGGATGTGGATGAATGTTGGATGTTTTCCTCTGTCACTCTTCACCTTTGTTTTTTCTTTTTTTGAGACAGGATTCCTCACTGACCTGGGACTGCCAGGTCAGCTAGACTGGCTGGCCAGTGAGCCCCTCCTAGCATGGGTACGACATGGACAGACCATCTTTTTATTTGGGTTTAGGGATTTAAATTAGGGCCCTCTGCCTATGCAGCAAGCACGTTACCTACGTAGTCACCTCCTAGCTCTACATATCTCTATCACTAATGATGCCCAAGTATGAGTCTAAAATACATTGGGCTCAGGGGAGATGGCTCAAAGGCGGAGCAATTGCTAGGAAAGCATGGTGAACAGAGTTTACCCATGTAAAAGCCTACTGGGTGTGGTGGTCTTCCTATAATTCTAACACTCAGAAGGAAACAGGGGATTCCTGGGATAAACCAGCTAGCTGGACCATACTAACCAACAGCACCAGGTTCAGTGAAAGACTCAATAATTAAAGAGGGTTACAATCAAGCAACATAGTCAACCTCTGGCAACCACATTCCCCCTCCACAAACACACCACCCAACATGCAATCACATGTGCACATGCATGCATGCACGTGTGCACACACACATCCAAGCAAAAAAGAGATGATTTTTTTAGACATTTATTGAATTCCATCTTAGAATTCTGAAGTCCAATTTTGTAAAATCTCAAAACAGACTAGAATTAAAATTCAGGTTTAGCTTTGACCAACAAATCGATCGAAAGGTCTGCGATTATCTAAAGTGGCTGTAGTATTTATTTATTTATTTATTTATTTATTTTGGTATCTCTTTGTAATCATAGCTCTTCTGGAGCTCACTGTATAGATCAGGCTGGCTTTGAACTCACAGAGATCCATCTGCCTCTGCTACCCAGGTGCTGGGGTTAAAGGTGTGTACCATTATGCCCAGATAATTCTATATACCATTTGAAATCATTCCTCACATTCAATTTTTCCCTTTTAAGTTGCTTCCATTAGGTTCATTGTCACAGTGACAGGAAAATGAGCTAGCGCTGTCCTCCTTCTACAATTCCCTGTAGGCAAGTGAGGGAACCTTTCTGTCTACTTCAGAGGAGGAAATGACCCATCTTCCTTCAGAGAAGCAAGTTTACTATGTGGATGCTCGCTGGACATAGATAGCAGGGGGTCCTTACAGCTGCACCCAGGATGGCCTTGAAGGGCAATGAAGGAAGTCCTTCACATGAGAAGCTGCACTTTGTGTGGACAGGAGACATGGCCTGAGGCTAGAACAGACTCCTACTCATCAGTGTAGAAGACTTGATTGCTTGGTTAGGGATATGAAAAACATTATTGGAAGATTGAGGATGACTAGATCTCATGGGCACAAAGCATGAACACCATTGTGGCTCACACCTTTGATTCCAGAAAGCTTCCACCACAAAACAGATACTAAAACAATTCAGCAGAAAACACCATGGTGTGTTGACATCAGTCAGTCATGGTCTGGATCACCGAAGTGCTGACATGTAGTCACTGAGTGAAAGGGCAAGCATAGCGGACATGAAGGCCACCCAGGAGCCCAGGGGCACAGAGTCCCACCTACCTAGGCTGATTGTATCTCATCTTGAACCACTTAACAGCTCCCGGTCAAAGGGAACTAGAAAAGTTTACCAAAGATGTCATTACAATTCCAACTCAGAAGTGATTCTCTGTAGTATTGTCTTATGTATGCTGCAGGTGGCAGGGTCAAGGGACATGGCTACCCAAGCCTGATGTATTCTAGAGACTAGACATAGAGCTTTCGGATTTGGTATCTGCCTGTGGTTCAGTCTTGCTTTAGCCAACCATTCTGTGATCTACTTCATCCCTCCCCCCTTTTTTTTTAGAATAAATTGGCTTTTTCCTCTGTGTTTTTCCATATTGGCAGCGTGATACTTTAAACTATTACATTTGTTTAGTTAGTTATTTACGTGGAGTGTGTGTTTGCTTGTGTGTGTGTGTTTTTGTGTGCATGTGTGCATGTATGTGTTTGTGTGTGTACATGTGTGCATGTGTGTTTGTATGTGTGTGTATGTGTGTGTATGAAGCCAGAAATACGGATTTGGCATCTTCCTCAATTACTCTTTACCCTATTATTTGGCAGAGTCTCTCATTGAATCTGGAGCTGTTTGAATCAGCTAGCCTGGCTATCCCACGGCCTCTAGGGATCACCTGTCTCTTCTTCCTTAGCACTGGGATCACAGAGGTACACTAGGACTCCTAGCTTTTCATGTAAGTGCTGGGGATCCAAACTCAGGTCCACATGCCTATGCAAACATGTTACTAACCGAACTACAACCCCAGCCCTATTAGCAAGACTGCTTGTTTTTTTTTTTTTTTTAATGCCAAAGAGAGATGGGGGCTCTCATTTTTGCACTATCCTCGTAGTCAAGTACAAGTTGTTAAATTGCTGGTTTTACTCAAAATGTTCTATGCAAATGGGCACAAGGCACACAAAGGGCTCTGTGGGCTACAGGAACCCCAAATAAGTCAGGTGGGTGATTGAAGTGGGTATGTCTAGCACACTGAGAGACACCAAAGCTTACACCACACGTATCTTCAGGGATGGCCACCAGCTGCAACTTTACTTCTTTTTTTTTTTTTCTAAAAAAAAGAAAAATCGCTATATGAAGATCATTTAGAACAAGCATACAAACATATATTGAACATAACGTTTTTTATTCTTCTCTCATATTTTACATCCTGACTGTAGTTTCCCCTCCCTCTTCTCCTCCCAGCCCCTCACCCACTTCCCACTCCCTCAGATCCACTTCCCTCCACTGGTTTCCCCGATTGAACATAACTGTAATATGTTTCTTTTTTTTTTATTTGTACTCATAAAGATAAGTGAGTCAGGAACTGAAGTTAAAAACCTGCTAGCTCGGTCAGGTCATTTTATCTTGAACTATTTACAAAACATCTATTTACAAGCCTGATTCTGCAGCTAAACTGCCAGCTCTTTCGAAATCTTTTTATCTGTGTCATACTACTAAGCTAGACTACCTTTCTCTTGAGGTCCTCCAAACCCAGGAGGGGTCCTCTTTCCTAGAATACTGTTTCACTTGCATCCAGCCAGCTGCTTCTCTGTTGTTCCTAGAAGCCCAGAGAGAATCCCTCTCTTATCTGGAGCTTCTTCAATGAAGTTCTTCCAAGCCAAAGGAACACCCAAAATGTGAGCCAGCCCAAAGAATGATCCAACAAAGAGAGAGCTCTCAGAGGTCCAGTTGCTATAAAAGAAGTCTCTAGCTCCTCCCTTACATCCTTGGGAGGCTGAGTCATGTCACCATCATGGTGAAGGGCCCCAAGCCAAGTTAGTAGAGGCCCCCACCCCCAACCATTTCACCTTTACAGAGGGGCAGCTCAAGGCCATCCAGCTGACTTTGCTTCAGGGCATAGAACAAAGACCACAAGACCTCTCCCAAGCAATGTATCTTAAAATAGGCAAGCA
Organism: Grammomys surdaster; assembly: GCF_004785775.1. Taxonomy (NCBI): domain Eukaryota; kingdom Metazoa; phylum Chordata; class Mammalia; order Rodentia; family Muridae; genus Grammomys; species Grammomys surdaster. The sequence continues at coordinate 11,702,021 of NW_021604639.1, read as the reverse complement.
CATCGCATTCTTTAGCATTCCTAGCTAAGGAGATCTTTAGAGGCATGCCCAAATCAATATCTTTCCAGGCTTTCATGTTTTGCTAACAGGTTTTCCATGAACCGTAACCAAATGTCATGCAACACATAATAACTTTGTCTTCATTTGTGAAACTGGCTAATGCTGGGACATTTGTGACTAAAACTTGTTACATTTGTCAATCCTGGAAAAGTCCCCTCAGTGGTTGAGCATAGATCCTTCCATCATGGGCTAGAGTCCACAAGATTCTGTCTACCTTTGGGCTCCGGACTGACAAAGGACCAAGTAACAAGAGAAGGGTTCAGAAGAGAATCCTTTGGCATCTAGGAGTATAAGGCCAGGCCAGTCAGTGGTCAAGTTATCTGTGTTGACCACCCGACCTTAGTATCAAGCCTCATTCAGCAACAAAATGATGGTAAACCTGTGTTGGATGGGTCAAGCATCCTCTCCCTTAGACAGCTGGCTTGATCTTGAAACTTCTGTCAGAGCCATCTGGACATAGCTGTTCTTTTAGCCTTGCTTTCTTCTCACAAGCTACAGACTCCTCGTGGGATCTAACTTTCCATATCACAGCCCTGCCCCTTGCTTACGCACACCATCATTGCATACGCATCCCGGGGTTTTCTTTAGCACTCATGGCAATGTTAAATAAACATCTCTTATTTCGCCTCTTTGGGAGCTCGTTTTCCACTGTGAATTCTCACTGCGGAAGGTCATTTATGTCCGACGTTTAGAATTTTGTGTGCCAGACACATGCACGCATAGTGTTTAGACTCTTACAAAAATGCCTTGTGTATAACAGACTGGCTGAAGTCATCACTTGTTATTTGTTGTAGGTGAAATTACAGGTTCATTGCTGGGAGATTTTTATGATCTCATTGAAATGCAGAACACGATCTCAACCCTTTTGTCTAGGCTACAATTTCCAAATGACCATTCCTTGCAGGCTACTTTCATATTTAAAAACACATTTTTTTCCACTTTTGAAAAAGGTTCCAGTTTAATTTCAGAGGTTTTAAAGTTTCTTAGACCATATTAATTATGTATATGACAGACTTTATTATATGTTCATACATATATATCATATATTTTGATCTTATGTCCTATTCCACTTAGGCTAACACCCTTTGTCTTCCCCCCAAGCCCATCTCTATTTTCATATATTTTCGTGTGTGATGCAATGAGTCTCATTAGGTTGCTTTCGGGAGAATGTATGAATGGCTATTTACAGGAGCACAGATACCTTACACTACTGAAGAAACTAGAAAATGTTTCTCAATTCCGCAGCAACTAAGAACTGCCTATACATGCCCAGGAAGAGTCAGAGCCCCAAGGGCCCCTCTCAGCTCTATGACAGGATGTTGACTATTCTAATCTTTCATAGGAAAACATAGCTGCTATAAGGATGTAACATGCTCAGAAGGAAGAATTCCACAACACCCCACTTCCAACTCTCACATTCTTCCTGCCCCATTTTCTTGGATTTTCCTGTGTTTCAGAGGGAGTGACATAGCTATTTCATTGTTGGCTGGGCACTCAACAGTCACTTATTCTTAGAGCTTTGAAAGACTGAGTCTCTGAAGTTAGCATTGCCCATTACAGAGGAAGAGCGACTCTCCTCTGAGCAAATATAAATATAAAATATTTAGAAGTCAGCTTGCTATCCTTTAGAGGAGGGGCAGTAGCTTCCATATTAGGGTCTGTAGCTTCCCCATCCATTGGCTTTAAAACGATTTATCAAACCAGATTGTTCCATAGTGTGAGCTGAGAGTCAGGATGAAGAGCCTGGAGACCAGATAAATTGATGTCTGGCAAAGTGATGTCCTCAGGACCAAGGAAAAGGCTTTGTTTTGGTTCTCTCATCCTCTCTTGCCAGTGAAGTTCAAGGTATGACTGTGAAGGTCTGACTGACAGCAATGTCTACCCATCATGCACCAGAGAGGATACCCTTATCAAAACATCTGTCAGTGTGACCTTCAGAGAAACAGAGAGCAAGGGTGAATTTCTTGACTTTTCCCCTTAACAGATATTTTTTCCCCTTCTTTGCTTCCTACCTCTCATTTCCTTTCTACTTAGAGATTTTCCTTGAACAAAAATAAAGGTCACTTCTATTACAAAGAAAAGTTGAAAACGTAATATTTATCTCTCCTGGAGTGTTGGTTTTCTGTGCTCCAGAGATGGCATTTTGTTTCTCTATACATGAACATTGTTCCAGAATAGAAAAGGAGTCTGAAACATCTTCTTCACATTCTGATGGGGCTGTCAGAAGCCATGAGGTGGCTTGACTCTGCGCCATCGGGAAGGAAAGAAGGTCTTGGAATGGAGCAGCCCCCATAGAGCCACATGGTGTTAAAGTGGAAAGCAGCTGTAGACTCGCCTGTCTTATTCAGTGGGAGAACGTTTCTATTGTACCCACGGCACTGGAACTTCACAGTGCTGTTCTTTAATGTGGTTTGTCCTCTCCAAAACTCAAGTCGAAATTTGGTTGTCATTGTGGTGGTGGTGGTGGTGGTGGGAGATAGGAACCTTCAAGAGGTGGTTAGACCGTTAATTCTGACTAATGCTGTTCTCATGGGAACAGGTTGTTATAAAGTAGGCTGCCCCTCTCTGTCAGCTCCAAAAATATCTGTTTGCCCTTCCTTTTTCTTCCATGAGTTGAAGTCACGTGAAGTATCCGTGAGAAGCTTAAAACACTCTGGTGCCATTGTTTGGAATTTTCCAGACTCCTCAATCTAAAAGATTTAGAAAAAGATTTTCATTTTGGGGTGGTGAAGAGGAGGCTGTTGAGACAGGGTTTCTTCATAGGCAGAGGCTAGCCTTCTGCCTATGCCTCTTAAGTTCTAGAATAACAGGCATGTACCATGACTGATGGCATTATCTCTATTATATTTTCAGGGTTATTTTGTTGTTTTAGTAACAGAAAATTGGAGAAGACAAGGTACTCATTAATTTCATCTCACTCCTTTCTGACTACTGAACCTATCTGGGAAATAAAAGGAACATGAGAATTAAAGTATCATCCATACTGGTGGTAAATCTAGATTAAAATACATGGTGGATCTGAGACATAAATGACTAGAGGCTTATGACTTATATGTGGGGAGTAGGAGAAGGGAAGGGACTCTTGTCGAGATACTCTATGGAGGAAGAGGCTTGTCTTGACCCATTTCAGAGCAGACAGCCTACATCACCCTTTGTACATTCATTCTCTTGGGAGCAAAAATATTGGCCAACACCCACTAGACTTAGCCCACCAACTGCTTCTTGGAGGAAGACTAGAAAGAGGGTAAAGAAGATGACAATTTCTACTCAATACTCTCAGCAGCTAGAATTCAATACACAGATGTTATTTGTATGTAGATTTATATTTCTTGCTCAAAATAATTGCTAGGGACATGGCTTTAAAGAATTGTACTTAAAGAGCGGAGATTATAAAGTTGCTACAAACTATTCATCAGATCTAGAACTAGGCATTTTTGATGAAGGCTGTGGATATGGCTCAGTTGGAAGAACACTTGCCAAGCATTTACAAGTCCCTGAGTTTCATAACTAGCTTGGGAACAGGCCCATGCTTGTAATTCTAAGATTAGAGAGGCTGAACCAGGAGGGATCTTGAGTTTAGTACCAACTTGGGCTTCCTACCATGACTCTACCACAACAAAAGCAGGGGAAGAGCAGCTACAAAAAAAATTTTTTTCTTTTCCTTAGTACTGAAAGAGGGAGGGCTCCCTAAGGAGCCCTGGTTACCCTGGTGTTTACTATGTAGACCAAGCTAGCTTCAAAGTTGCTGTGGTCCTCCTGCCTATGGATCCTAGATGCTAGGATTATGGGCATAGAGCAACATGCATGGTTTCATTCTTTAAATCCATTCTTAAATAATATCTTTAAAATTTATGATATGACTTTTATCATGTATCAGTGCTTTCCTGCACATAAATTTGTGCACCATGTGTGTGAAGTTCCCATGGAGGTCAGAAGAAGGCTTCGATCCTCTGGGATTAGAGTTACAGATGATTGTGAGTTTCTGTGTGGGTTCTGGGAATTACACCTGGGTCCTCTAGGAGAGTGCCCAGTGCTTTTAACCACTGAACAAATTCTCTAGCCCCAGACTTTTAAGTTTTTAGTTAATTTTATTCTCCTCTTTGTACCTACTCAGCCCAGAATCACTGTCCTTAGAATTGCCTATCTCCCCTTCCAAACACACATACTTTCCTGCAACCACAATCAGTCTGGTGACCAAGACCTTTGGCACTGCTGGCTGTTTCTTGAGAGAAGACTGGGCATATTCAGGATGGTATGATGGCAATTTTGACTGCGTCAGGAAGCAATAGGAATGGGGCTCTGGCTTGGGGAAATCCAGATTCACTGGCTGTTTCCAGCAAATCACACACATATTGAGAATGGGAATGAATAAGACTGGGAGTTATGGGCAGAGCCTTGGAATGTTTATTCATTAAAAACCTCTACTTATTTTCCTTCCGCTCATTCAAGCTACCATACCTAAGATTTCCTTGGGTCTTGTGAAAAACTCTATATCCTTCCATAAAGACTCCCTCCTTTAAGTGGATTTGTGATAAATAGAACAACATAATTTAATATGACTTGTCTTTGAGAAGGGTTAATTAGTAGCTCCAACTTAATATTCTAAAAGTCAAACCATATGTGTCTGATACTTTCACATTCTGGTGTGTGTGTGTGTGTGTGTGTGTGTGTGTGTGTGTGTGTGTCTTTATGTGTATGTACATACCTGTGGAGGCCAGAAGCCAATCTTAGGTATCATCCTCTGGGATATGTCATCCACCTTGATTTTTAATACAGTGTCTCTTGTTGACCTGAAGCTCACCAAAGGGGTTAGGTTGACTGGTCACATGGGTTCTGGTGACCCAACTCAGGTCTTCATGCCTGTACATCGAGAACTTTACCGAGTGAGACATTTCTCTTCTCTCATTTCTTCATCTCAAATATCAGTTGCTAAGTAAGACTTAAACCATCCATTCAATGGAGACTACATTTTAAAATTATCTACAAGGATTTGAGAAGTTGATAATGCCTCAGCCCTGGGTCATGTAGATTGAGTCTGAAACTCCATGTGCAGAGCTTAGTGTAAAAAGAAACTAAGGTTACCCAGAAAATTCTAAGAATTACCCACAACTGAAAAAAAAAAACCTAGCATGTGACACACTTCATGCCCTGGCATACTTAATAACATAAGGCAAAGTTCATTCTTTGCCATACACCTTGCCTGCTAATAGTTTCAACTTCAAAAATATCAAACACAGAAACATAATGATGTGGTAGTGTGGGATCATCAATTGCAGATGTCCCACTTTAATGGGGAAGGCCATGAATATATGATGTCTATGTCTCTATCTATCTATCTATCTATCTATCTATCTATGATAGATATGAAATCTGTACCATCTTCTCAAGTTTGCTGTATCTGCTTTGAAAAACACTCTTTCCCCCCAACCCCCCAGACAAGATTTCTCTGTGCAGCCTTGGCTATTCTAGAACTTGCTCTATAGACCAGGCTGGCCTTGAACTCAGAGATTCACATTCCTCTGCTTCTTGAGTGCTGGGATTAAAGGTGTGAGCTAAACCCACCTGGCTATATACTCTATTTTTAAAGGCCTGAGTAGTCCTCAAACTCCTTCCTCTTCTTGTTTATATATTCTCTGCTCCACTATAGGCACAAGGTCTCCTTTAAGGTAGTTAGTCAATACATACAGCGTCTCCATTCAGATGCCAGTTGCTGTGGCCACAAACAGAAATCCTGGTTCTTTAGCCCCCTCATAACCATGGATCAGCTTCTACTCAGCTCCTACTTGGGAAGCAGCAGCATCTCAAAAAAACAAAATCCCCATGGGCTGGGGAGATGTTTTGGCACTTAAGAACAAGGGCTGCACCTTCAGAGGACACAGGTTCCATTCTCAATGCCTACTTGACACCTCCCAACCTTCTGAACCTCTAGTTCCAGGGAATCCAACACCCTCTTCTAGCCTCTGAAGATATGTGGCATATAGACATACATGTAGGAAAAATATCCGTACACATGAAAAATGCAAAGAAGTATTTTAATTATGTGTACCTGTGTGTAGGCATGTGGGATGTGCATCTGAGTGTCGGTACCCATGGAGACCAGTGGTATCAGATCTCTGTGGAGCTTGAGTTATAGACAGTTGTGAGTTTCCCTACATGAGTACTGGAAACGGAACTTGGGTCCTATGGAAGAGCAGAAAGCTCTTTTAACTACGCACTGTCTTTCTGGCCCAGCAGCATCTTTCATGGTCTTTCATTGGTGAGTCAGGCAAAAAAACTTAGTCAGAATTGATTCTATTTTCCTCACACAAACACCCCCTCTGATCAGTGAAGCAAGTAACTATGGATTGCAGTGTGTGTGTGTGTGTGTGTGTGTGTGTGTGTGTGTGTGTGTGTGTATTGCTGGGTTAAGAAACTGGGCCTCAAAGATGCTAGGCAAGCACTCTATCACTGAGCTACACCACCAGCCCTTGCTGGATGTACTGTTAAAACAGAGCCTCAAGTGGCTACCACTCAGCATCTCCCAGCTGCATCAGATTGTATGTGACCCTTGTTGTAGTCAGGCAACTGGCATAGCCTGACTATATTCTTCCTCAGCTTTCAGCTACCTGCAGAATAAAACCCAGATGCTTGACCTGCCTGTAAGCCTTGAGACAATTTAGCCCTGTGCAAATTCCTAACCTGCATCTCTCACCCGTGTGTCTGGCTTTTCTACTCCACAGGCCTGTTTTGAAATATTAGCTACAGTGATCTCTTTGGCTTGGAGGTGCTCTTCCCTCAGAGAAGAATAGTCTCTGTCCTATGTCTGAGTACAATGTCTCCAGTGAGTGTTTATCCAACATACATACAGTATCTCCATTTAGTTTTTAAGATGGGTCTCATGTATCCCAGGCTGGCCTTGAACTTATTGTGCATTGGAAGATGACTGGCTCAACATTGCCTTCATAATCCTAGGCCAGCTTTTACTCAGGTCTCTCTCAAAAAGTTTCTAATCCTCCTGTTTCTATCTCCAGATTGCTGTGATTACAGGATTGTGCTACCATGCCTAGTTTTATGGAGCACTGGAGACGGAATCCAGGTCTTTGTACGTGTGAAGTAAGCATTCTGTCCAGAGTTACATCCCCGGCCCAGATTCGCCAAGTGTCAATATCAGAAACAGAACTCTTGGTTGTATGTCTTTCTCACAAACCCAGCCCAGCTTCTACTACCCTCCAGCTTAGCAATCAGTAAGATCTTTCATTTCTACCCAAAGGCGCCTTGTCTGGGTGACTTTTCCGCTTACAAGGGCATCTTCTCCACCCTGTCTCTGGCATGGTTTGCCGACTTTCATTAATGTTTTTGTGATCCATATCACCACAGAACATTATGCTGCCGGTTTGTTTCATAGCATCTTGTCTGTTAGCCTCACACTAACTGAAGTGCCACATCAAGGATGTGTATTTTCCCCCCGTTTTGCCAGCACTTAACATGAGCCTGGCACATAGTAGCTACTTGATAAATAGTACAGTGTCACAAGGATCCAAAAATGGACAGAAAATATTCTATTTAAGATAGATTAGTCCCGTCAACAGCATGGGGAAATGGAGATCATGACAAAAGAGATTATTTTCAGCAAATGACAGATAGATGAGACAATTAATTATAAGTGTGTCCTTTCAGTCAGGTGTGGTGGCACACGCCTTTAATACCAGCACTTGAGAGGCAGAGGCAGGCAGATCTCTGTGAGTAGGAAGCCAACCTGATCTACAATATGAATTCTAGGACAGTCAGGGCTCTGTTAAACAGAGAAACCATGTCTCAAAAAAGAGAGAGAGAGAGAGGGGGGGGGGGGGGGTGGGAGGGTGGGGGGGTGGGGGAGAGGGAGAGAGAGAGAGAGAGAGAGAGAGAGAGAGAGAGAGAGAGAGAGAGAAAGGGTGTCCTTTCTGTGCTGAATGCTATGATATACACCTCTAAAGCTGAGACCAGATCCTGGGTTCAGACTCCATCTTAGAGAATCTGACCTAAGGTTGAACTTGAGTTAACCAACAAACCAGCACCTTGCACCAGTTTCCAGGTTACTCTCTAACAAGCCAAACACTGGCACTTCACTTTCTAACAACTACCGATCAGGAAGAAGGTAGAAGTTAAGTTTATGGTTTGACTCCCAGCACCAGCCAATTATTTCATATGGCAGCAAAATTCCATAAAAGCCCCCCAATCAGACATGTGCCAGACTAGAAACCCCCTTGCTTGTTTGCTTGCCTCTATAAATGCTTGCTTGAAATTAGGCTCTGGGATTCGCCTTTCCATCCTGCTGCATCAGGGTCCATGGTGAATGCAAGCTTGAGCTTGAGTAAAAAGACCCTAGTGTGATTGCATCATCAACATCAGCTCCTTGTTGGGTGGTCTTTTGGGGTTCACAAACACTTTAAATGGGCACAACAATCCCAGCTCTCAGGAGGTAGAGGCAAGAGAATCAAGAATTCAAGGTTTTCTGCAATCACATAGCAAGTTCAAGGCTAGCCTATACACATTAAAATCTACCATGAAAGAAAGAAAGGAAGAAAGAAAGAAAGAAAGAAAGAAAGAAAGAAAGAAAGAAAGAAAGGAAGGAAGGAAGGAAGGAAGGAAGGAAGGAAGGAAGGAAGGAAGAAAGAAAGAAAGAAAGAAAGAAAGAAAGAAAGAAAGAAAGAGGAAGGGAGAGAGGGAGGAAGGGAGGCAGTCCTTTCTCCACCATGGATAAATTCACCCAGGCTGTCTTTTGTGTTTCAAATAAAAAGTGCCTCATAGTGGGTTGGGCAGGGAAAATTCAGTTATCCAACCAGAAAAGTCTTCAGCTTCTCAGAAAAAAATGAATATCATCGATTGGGGTACCCTTAATATGCCATTCTGCCATGACTGGTGAAACAGATAGTGGCTTCTGAGAACTGAACCCTGTGCCAGCCATGTTGCTACTGGGCTTAGCAGAGTTCCTGAGAGATGGCTTCTCCTCTGCCTTTTATCTTCTAGGTTTTGTTAGGAGGTAATCCTCTGGCATCTTTACTGAGAAGAATTCCATGTTTTGCTCTTGATTTTGGCTTGTTTCCTCAAGATTTAACATCAGAAGTAGGAGAAATATGAGGTGGGGGAAACAGAACCAACAGAGAGGGACAAAGTTGCTCAGAACCTAGAATGAACAGGAGATTATGCGACGGTCCTCTCATGTCTACTTTTTTTCAGGAAGTTCTCTCTTGTGTTCAGAACACAAGGCTACTGTGCTCCACTCCTACAGCCCCATCTGCTCTGTGGGAAAGGAAGGTCCAGAGTCAAAGGGAGCCAGTTCCCAATAAGAAAAAAGTATTTACATCAGCAGGCCCAACTTTTTGGATTTATGGTTGAGCCTATGACTGTCCAACTTGATAGAAGTTTTCTACCAAACCTTTTTTTTGTTTTTAATTTCAGAAAATAAAGAACATTAATTTTTTTAATTTCACATATTCAGGTGTTTTGTTTGCATGTATATCTGTGTACAACATGAGTGCCTGGTGCCTATACTAGCCAGAAGAGGGAAAACATTTGAGTCAAGTTACAGATGGTTGTGAGCCAAATAAATCATTCTTTTAAGATGATTTTATCATAGTGACAGAAAATTGTCTAACACATCTAGTGAAGAAACTAAAACAGTTATAAGGAAGCTCTTTTAAGTGTTTAAGTTGAATCATTAGTTCAATAGGTATCATGTTCTAGGTCCTACATTCAAAACTGAGACTAAAATGGTAACACTAGAAGACAAATTCTTTTTCTAAAGACACACAGAGCACAGCTGGAATTCTTGGGCATGCAGATTGATGGAGGGTGCCGTTTTAAGTTGGTAAGTGTCTTGAGAATGATGTCATGGTAGCCTGTTTGAGGGTAATGTTTGTAGACATCACTCCTCACAAGCTGGGTGAGAGTGGCATTTCATAACCACAGTAAAATGTAATGTCTTTATCAGCAAATGGAAATCGTGACAATGTCTCAGCTAGACATGGTTGCTGTGTGAAAGTCAGTAAGGTAACACATTCAAAATGCATGGCACAGAGCCTGTCACGGAATAACTGTTTATTCAATGCTAGTGGTTATTTCAGTACTGGAGATATGCTAAGACAACAGCTCAGAGAAGAGAATACCTATACATAATGGGATCTAATGAGATATTATTTTTTTTTAATCTAGTATATGGATTGGCCCTTAAAGAGTGATAGGGGAGTTGATCCTCATACCACATAAAGACCCAACGAAGAAAGAGAATTACAAACCAATTTCTCCTCTGAACATAAATGCAAAAATTCTCAGTAAAATACTTGCAAACTGAATCCAAGAACACTTTAAAATATCATCTACCATAATCAAGTAGGCTTCATCCCAGAGATGCACAGATGGTTCAACATATGTAAATTTTAAGTGTAATCCACCATATAAACAAACTGAGAGAAAATGAAAGACTATGTTATCATCTCATTAGATACAGAAAAAGGTTTTCTTTTTCTTTCTTTTTTTTTATTTAAAAAAATCAAGCACTTCTTAATGATAAAAGTCCTGGAGAGATTGGGGATACAAGGGAAATATCTCAACATAATAAAGGCAGTTTACAGCAAGCCCATAGCCAATGTCAACTATAATGAAGAGGAACTCAAAGCAATTCCATCAAAATCAGAAACAAGGAAGGCAACATTCATGCTCCCCATGCCTATTCAATATAATACTTTGTCTTATCTAGAGCAATAAGACAACAAAAGGAGATCAAGAGGATCCAAATTCTTCGAAGGGAAGAAGTCAAGACATCTTTATCTGTAGATGGCATGACTCAAAAAAATTCACTGGGAACTTCTATAGCTGATAAACACTTTCAGAAAAAAAAGCTAGATACAAAATTATCTCACAAATCAGCAGCTCTGGTACATACAAAAGATAAATGGACTGAGAAATAAATAAGGAAAATACTACCTTTCCCAATAGCTTCAAATAATATAGACTATCTTGAAGTCACTCTAACCAAGTAAGTGAAAGATTTGCACAATAAAAACTTTAAGATACTGAAGAAAGAAATTGAAGATATCAGAATATGGAAGGATCTCTGTAGGTCAGACCAGTAGGATTAATATAGTAAAAATATCCATTCTACCAAAAGCAATCTACAGATTCAATGCAATCCCCATCAAAATTCCAACACAATTATTCACAGATCTTAAAATGACAGTTTTCAGCTTTGTATGGAAATACACATACACCAAAAATACAACAAAGAAGACAGGATAGCTAGAACCATCCTAAATAATAAAAGACCTACTGAGGTATCTGTACTACTGCAGAGCTATAGTCATAAAATACAACATGATATTGGCACAAAAACAGACATACTGATCGATAAAAATTGAAGACCTGGACATAAATCTACACACCTATAGACACTTGATTTTGTGATTTAAAACACACACACACACACACACACTGAAAAAAAAAAGACTTTCTTCACACAAATGGTGCCGGTCAAATTGGATATCTGGATATAGAATAATCCATATAGATCCATAATTTTCTTTCTGTTTAATAGTCAAGTCCAAATGGATTAAAGACGTTAAAATAAAACCAAATATACTGAACCTGATAGAAGAGAAAGTGGGAAATAGCCTTGAATGAATTGACACAGGATAAGACATTCTGAAGAGAACACAGAGAGCAGAGGCACTAAGATCAAATTAATAAATGGAACCTTGTGAAGGTTTGTATATGCTTAGCCCAGGGAGAGGCACTTTTTAGAGATGTGGCCTTGTTGAAGTAAGTGTGTCACTGTAGGCATGGGCTTTAATATCCTTGTCCTAGCTGACTGGAAGCCAGTCTTCTCCTAGCTGCCTTCAGATGAAGATATAGAACTCTCAACTTCTACTGCACCATGCCTGCCTGGATGCTGCCATGCTCCCACCTTGATGATAATGGACTGAACCTCTGACCCTGTAAGCTAGCCTCAATTAAATGTTAAGAATTCCCTTGGTCATGGTATCTGCTCACAGCACTAAAATCCTAACTAAGACACTACCAAAAGGTAAATACCAACTCAGCCACAAACCCTTGGATAGACAGTGTTCTGTCCTGCTTGCAAGACATGCTAGTTAATGGTGTCACTAAAGCTTGTAGGAATAACCAACCAATGTCTGATTTGTCTCAGTGCCCACTCCACAAGATGGAACCCATGTACAACACTACTTGGGTGACTGAAGATACTGAAGAAAGAAATTGAAGATGAGACTGCCCAGAGTAAAACCAAATATTACTGTTTTAAAACAAGACAAAACAAAACAACAGGACAGGCAGTGGTGGCACATGCCTTTAATCCCAGCACTTGGGAGGCAATGGCAGGTGGATTTCTGAGTTTGAGGCCAGCCTGGTCTACAAAGTGAGTTCCAGGACAGTCAGGGCTACACAGAGAAACCCTGTCTCGAAAAACAACAACAAAAAACAAAACAAACAAAAAAACCAAACAAACAAAAACAAAACAAATAAACAAACAAAAACCAACAACAACCAAAGCAGTGTAGCAATGAAACAACTCCTAAGGTCATTCCTGCTATTCCCAAGATCAGTACCTTGCTCAGCCATCATCAGAGAAGATTCCTCCTGCAGCAGATAGGAACAAATACAAAGACCCACAGACAGACATTATGCAAAGAATGAGAGACCTTGGATCCCTAGGTGGGGTGGTCTCTGGATGGCCTTTCCTTCAGCCTCTGTTCCATTTTTTTTTTTTTGTCTCTGTTCATCCCATCTGAAGACACCAAACCCCTACACTATTGCTGATGCCAAGAAGTGCTTGCTGACAGGAGTCTGGTATGGCTGTTCCCTGAAAGGTTCTACCAGCACCTGACCAACACAGATGCAGATGTTCACAGCCAACCATTGAACTGAGCCTGGGGACCCCAATGGAAGAGATAGAGAAAGAACTGAAGGAGCTGAAGGAGATTGCAACCCCATAGGAAGAACAACATCAACTAACTGGACCACCCAGAACTCCCAGGGACTAAACCACCAACCAAAGAGTATACATGGAGGGAGCCAGGACTCCAGCTACATATGTAGCGGAGGATGGTCTTATCTGACATAATAGGAAGGGATGGAGCCTTGATGCCCCATTATAGGGAGATTCTAGAGGGGTGAGGTGGGAATGGGTGAGTGGGTGGAGGAGCACCCTCATAGAGGCAAATGGGAGGCGGGAGAAGGAGAATGGGATAGGGAGGTTGGTGGAGGGGTAACCAGGAAGGGCGATATCATTTGAAATGTAAATGAATATAATGATTAATTTTTTAAAAAAGAATGAGAGACCTTGGAACACTCAGCCCTAAATGGGATATTCTTCATCAAGTCTGTTCCCTTGGGGCCCAGAGAACCTAGTAGAAGAGGTGGAAAGGATGTAAGAGCCAGAGGGGATAGAGGACACCAAGAAAACAAGATTCTCTAAATCAACATGCTCAAAGCACGAATGAAGAGTGAGGCAGCATGCACCTGGCCTACATGGGTCTGCACCAGGTCCTTTGCATGTATATTATGGCTTCTAGTTTAGTGTTTTTATAGGATTCCAGAATGTGTGAATGAGGTGGATTCTTGTACCTTCTCTTGGGCTCTTTTCCTTCCTCTTGTTTTGTCCAAATCTAATGTGTCAGTTTATAGTATAGTATAGTATAGTATAGTATAGTATAGTATAGTATAGTA
>NW_021604639.1:11673198-11688253 GCF_004785775.1 Grammomys surdaster | reverse complement strand
TAGTATAGTATAGTATAGTATAGTATAGTATAGTATAGTATAGTATAGTAATCATCCTTCAGAAGCCTATTTGTTTTCTAATGAAAGACAGAGAAGGAGTGGAAGGGATGGGAAGGGGAACTGGGAAGAGTAGAGGGAGGGAAGCCATAATCAGGATATATTACATGATGGAAAAAAATCTATTTTCAATAAAAGGAAAAAAATTAAAGAAAAATAATTAGGAAGTAAATATGATCAAGTGTATTATATGAATGTCTGAACATGTCATAATGAAATTCAGTTCTTTGTATCATTACTATACACTAACTTTAAAAAAAAAAAAAAAGAGCCAGCTTGGGATTACCAACTCTTCAAAGATAACCAAAAAAAGGAGGAAAGCGAAGGTGGGAATAGTGGTTGAACAGGGAGTGTGGAGGAAAAAGTGAGGAAGCCACATTGAAGAGGGAGGTCTGAGGCAGAATATGAAAACTTGTAAATATCAGGCCAAAGAAGCTGGGATTAATTTCAATGCGATCAACTTGGGAAAAGAGGGAGAAATGTGTTCTTCTGGAAGACTTGCCTGGAAGTAATGGATGAGACTGAAGGAGGTGTTGGGCTAGCTCAGTGGCTAGGCACTTGCTTAGCATGTGCCCAGCCCTGCTTTTGATTACCAGCACTGGGAAAAAACCATAGTGAGTCAATGATGTCAGTTGGAAAGCTATAGTTACATAGATGTCTAGACAAAAGGTAACACAGACATGACTTCACCTTCCTCCCAAAACCCACAGACCAGTGCTGCAGAACCTCACAATCTTTCCCTCCAGAAGTCCCTAGAGTTCATCAGTGCTGGCTTGAGAGATTGAGCTATACTGTTGTCTACCATTGAGCTAGAACCAGGTCAGAGGAGGTCAGGGGGCCTTTCCTGACACTTATGTGGCAAAGACTCAATAGAAAGTAGGGTCATGGATCGGGAGGCCCATCAGCCAATGAAGTACTTGCAGCAAAAGCATCAAGACCTAGATGTGATGCCCATCCCCAACGTCAGTGGTGCCCTATTATCTTAGTGCTAAGAAGACACACAGGACTTGATAGCCAAGTAGTTGAGGAAAACTTGGTAAGTCCCAGGCTCAATAAGAGACCATGTTTCAAACTCTGATGAAGCGTGATTGAAGAAGAAACTCCAACAGCAACTTCCTCTGGTCCACAGACACCTGCACTCATGTGTGTGTGCATGCACGTGAGCACACACGCATGCATGCACACACACGCATACACACATACACAAGCACACACAAACACACAGGCACATGCACATGTACCTGAACACACACACATACACACGTAGCCACACATACATACACACACATACACACATGCAGACACACACAAATTCATATACACACATACACACATGCACAGGCACACTTGAATACACGCATGCATGCACATGTACACACATACACATATATACATACACACACACACATAAACATATACATATATACATGCACACACAGTCACATACACAAATATACATATGCACAGTCACACACACATACACACAAGCACACACACAGTCACACATACACACAAGCACACACACAGTCACACATACACACTCATGCACACACAGTCACACACACATACACAATAGAAATCTGTCTACTACTTAGCATAAGATGCAAATGATAGCAAAATTGATATTTGGTTTTCAGCATGGGGACTGAGTTTGTTAGTCTCACAGGCTATTGGTCTCCCAGTCCTTTATTAGGGGAGTAACTCACCAGTCAGATAGCTCCTTCTGGAGCTCAGCATTTGCACAGAGGACAGTTCCTTTGTGCATAGTGGATTCTGGTTTTCCACAGGACCCTGTCTAGTAAAACCTAGTGGAAATTACAAGTTGAGAAATTCAACCCTGTGCCACAATAACAGGATGCACCTGTAGATTTCACAGAATTAGCTGCCGTCTTCTCTTAACGCCAGTTTGAGAGAAAGAAGCCTGTTTGTCTGCTGCCAAATAGGGCAGAATCTAAAGTGTTCCCATATATCTGTGAATGATGGAAGTTATCAACCACAGTGACACCGTCTTTCTAGAGGTCACCTGACAAAGACAGAGACCTCTCTTCCCCACCATGCTCCCCTTGTTGGCTCCTTTGGGACTTACCCTTTAGGGATGTGTTACAGTTACTAGGGTCTTGTCTGCTCCTGCCTCCCTGTCTCCATGGTGAGATTGCCAGCTCTTTGAGAGCAGGAATCCTTTTCAATTCATCTTTGATTACACATTCTAGCAGAGGGCCCACTTTCTAGATCCTTAACTAGTATTTATGGAATTGAATTCTAGAAAAGCACATGAATTGGGTAAAGGTGACATTGTGGGCGCTTAAATAGACATCCAAACCTGTGTCTACATACTAAAGACTCGGTGCCCCATAGGCTGAAAACCACCTCTCTAACTCACCCAGAAATGCAATAAATATATAAATTATGGGTCCCTTGAGCTACTAACCATCCTCCAAAAAAAATGAAGGGCCCTTCCTCCTCAGCTCTCTCCTTTTTTGACTTTCCCTTCTCCTCAACTCCATTTTCTTCTCCTCTCTTTATACTTACCCTTTTCAGCCCTCTCTCCTACCCCTCCTCTCTCTATTCTTCCTTCCTTTCTCCTCTCCTTTCTCTCTCCTCTTCTTTCTTCTCCCCTCCTCTCTCCTTCCCTCCTTTCTGCCCTCTCCTCCTCCACACCATCCCCCGTTCCCTCCTGTCTCCTTTCTTCTTCTACTTCTGAGACCACAAATGAGCACACGGCTCTTCAGAGAGTGAAATGATGGTGTGAAGGAGCTTTCATGTGGTGTTGCTCAGGTAGGATGGGCAAGTTCTGTAGTGCCAAGGATCAGTGAGCAACTGCTTCCCCTTTCAAGGGCTGGTTTCTTTTTCTCCTTGGGTAGATTATGGGCAGTGATGAGGCCTTAACTTCTTTACCTCATAGTCTAGTGTAACAGCTTGCTTAATTGCAAGCGCTCAGTCAACATGAGCCCATGCCCTGGTTGACAGAAATGAAGCGCTTTGACTTGAGTTTCAATTCTTCCTTTCTGTGGACTTTCTCTCAAGACATTGATAGACAATCCATCCATTACTGTCAAATGATTTTTAGGATTATTTATTTATTTATTTATTTATTTATTTATTTATTTGAGACAGGGTTTCTCTGTGCAGCTTGGCTGCCCTGGAATTCATTCTCTAAACCAGGCTAGCCTTGAATTCAGAGATCCACCTGCCTCTGCCCCTGGGATTAAAGACATGTGTCACCACCAACTTGTTTTTTTTTGCTTTGGTTTGGTTTTAGTTTTGGGGTTGTTTGGTTTTTTTTAGAAATTGTTTTACTCTCTTGGGTGTGCTCCAACATTGCCCTAGTCTTTCTATTCCATCCAGATACTATCTATCTACCACATTTCTCTTCTGTTTTCTCTTATTAACTCACTTCTATGTATATTTATGTATGTGGAGTGCACACATGTGTACATGGTCACATATGTATGTGTATCTGAGTTCCTCGGTGTGTACAACCACATGCATGTCTGACGTCAGTGTCTTCCTTGCTCACTTTCTACTTCATTTTCTGAGGCAAGTCTCTTGCTGAACCCAGAGTTCCCCTGATTCAGAGAGTCCAGCTAGCTTGTTCTGGGGATCCCTTTCCCATCCACCAATTGTTGGAGTTATAAGCAGCCACTGTGCTGCCTTTTCCCTTAGGTTTTGGAGGTTCACACTCCAGTCTTCACACCTGTGTGGCCAGTGCCTTATCCATTGAGCCATCTCACAGCCCTTCAGCATCTCTTCTATAGCAGAAATAGTCTCACTCTTTGCATCTTTAGTTGACGAAGCCTTGCCTACCAGGTTAAACATGTCAGAGAGGCAAAAAGACAGAGATATGCTCAGGATCAGATCCTCATACATGCTAACCATGTACACTATTCCTGAACTATGCCCCATCCTGAACCATGTCTTAACAACTGAAAATAATGATAAAATAATCCAACTGATACCTGTTTTAAAAAATAATTATCGGGACTGGGGAGATGGCTCAGCAGTTAAGAGCACTGACTGCTCTTCCAGAGGTCCTGAATTCAATTCCCAGGAACCACATGGTGGCTCACAACCATCTGTAATGGGATCCGATGCCCTCTTCTGTGTCTGAAGACAGCTACAGTGCACTCATATACATAAAATAAATAAATTTAAAAAATAAAAAAATAAAAAATAATTATCTGTTTTTACTTACTTATATTTATTTTATGATCATTGGTGTTTTGCCTGTATGTATGTCTATGTGAATGTGTCAGAATCCCTGGAACTAAAATTACAGATATTTGTAAGCTGCCATGTAGGTGCTGGGGATTGAACCTTGGTCATTTGGAAGAGCAGCCAGTGATTTTAACCACTGAGCCATCTCTCCAGCCCAATTATCTTTATTTTTTATTATGTATGAGTTTTTCACTGTGTGTGTGTGTGTGTGTGTGTGTGTGTGTGTGTGTGTGTGTGTGCAGTATCCTTGGTGGTAAGAGGAGAAAGTCAGATGCCCTAGAACTAGAGTTATGGGTGTAAGCTGCTACCTGGGTACCAGAAACCAAACATAAGTCCTCAAGAAGAGCCACTAGTGCTCTTAGCTCCTGAGCCATCCCTCCAGCCCATCAGGAGATACCTTTGAATGATAGATAATGGTACCAAAACACAGTTAGAGGGAAGAAAGTAGTTCTACCGTTCTGCAGCATGGTAGGATAACTGTAGTCTACAATAGCTTATGAGAAAAAGGGCTGAATGTTCTCAATAAACAGGAATGAAAAATTCAAGAAGATGAAAATGCTATCACCAGACTACCTCATGACACACTGCATGTATGTACTGAAGTGTAATAACGCACCTCATAAGTGAGTACAAACATTACCTTTCTTTTTTTTTTAAAAGAATGCTTTGGGTCAGGAGGTGTGTGGCTCAGTGACAGAGCATGTCCCTAACATCGATGGGACGTGTACCAGTACACGTGAGGTCCTGGGTTCCATCCCCAGCCACAAACCAAATAACAGCAAAAAGCCTAACTTTTTGAAAATGTTAAAGAAAAACATTAAAGTAGTTTTTGATTTTTTTTAAATAGGACATTAGGCCTTTCAGAACCAGAGGGAATCAGAGGAAAGTTAACCTGCAGAACAGAAGACAAAACCACAGTAATTAGATTTTAAAACAGAGAGCAAAGATGACTAGTTTTATAAAATACCTGTGTCAAAATAGTTTATATGAATATTTTAAACTGACCCAACAAGAAAAAATAATGGAAATGTAATCTGGGCATGGCAGCATATGCTTTTTGTCCCAGCACTTGGGAGGCAGAGGCAGTAGATCTCTGTGTGTTCAAGCCTGGTTGGTATACATTAGAAGTTCCAGGACAACCAAGGCTTCATAGAGAGACCCTGACTCAAAAAATATAATTTGAAACATTAAAAAATGCTTCAGATGTGAAGGGAAAAAGGGGTTCAGTAGAGTTCTCATCTTGGTAACATTTTGTGTGAAGGATGAAACCATCTGCAATAGAGAAGAATGAATAAAAGGGGGTTTGGGGCTGGAGAGATGGCTCAGGGGTTAACAGCATTGACTGCTCTTCCAGAGGTTCTGAGCTCAATTCCCAGCAACCACAGAGTGGCTTACCACCTGTAATGGGATTAGATGTCTTCTCCTGGTATGTCTGAAGACAGCTACAGAGTACTCATATAAATAAATAAATAAATCTTAAGAAAGGTGGGGTGGTTTCACCAGCAAGGAGAATCTGTCACCCTCTGAGCTCTGTTTCCTTAGCCCCTGCATGCCTTCAGGCTTCCTTTGATCCTTCATACACACTCTGCTTCTTCCTTTCCTGGGCTCCTCTATGCTCTCTGGGGCTCAAGGTGTTTTTGAAGTTACCTTGAGAAAGCAGGAGGGCCAGGAAAAGGAAGTGAAAGGAGATCTGACTTCTCTCCCCACCTTTCTCCCTCAGTTCATGTCTGTCTTCCTCTCCAGTATTGACTCTGATCCACAAAACCTCTATGTTAAAAGTTAGTGAGGTAGGGATGGGGGGGACTAGGAATCAAATGTTCAAAGACCATCTCATACTTTGAGGATGAGAAGACTGCCAACAGAGACCATTAAATCCTTACTGTATGTGGAGTAGATCTTTCTACTTAATAACAGTGTGGTTAACTCAAGCTAGTGGATTTGACTTCTGCTAATTACAAGCTCAGTTCTCTACTCCCAAATTCATTTTTCCCTATGCAAACACTCTGCCAGCAGGCCTCCATGTTATTTGCATTCATAATAAATATATTTAGATGTTTATCATTTCATGCCTTGGGAAGTATTTTTGCATCTCTCAGCCTTCATTTCTCTTGAGATTTTACTCTTCCCAGTATACCATACTAGTTTTGGCATTCCTGGGTATATTACTTAGGATTAGTATTGCTGTGATGAAACACCATAACCAAAAGCAACTTGGTGAGGAAAGGATTTATTTCACTCGCAGTTCCACATAACAATTCATCTTCGAATGCAATGACAGCAGGAACTCAATCAAGGCAGGGATTTGGAGGCAGGAGATGATGCAGAGGCCGTGGAGGAGTGATTCCTGGCTTGCTCATTATGGACACCTCAGTCTGCGTTTTTTTATAGCACCCAGGACCACCAGCCCAAGGATGGCAACACCCATAATAGGCTAGGCCCTCCCCCATCGATCACAAATTAAGAAAATGCCCTACAGCCAGATCTTATGGAGGCATTTTCTCAATTGAGGTTCCCTCCTCTTTCAGATAACTTTAGCTTGTGTCAAACTGACATAAAACCAGCCAGCACATTGTTCCACCCTGTTTGGACATGTCCTGTGGCTCAGATTCTGTCTTTCAAAGCCCTCCTCACCATCAATCCAGCTGACATTTCTACCCTCACATTCTTTTAGCCTCCCACTCAACTGTACTTCTGGTTAGCTGTTGAGCACAACTTGTACCTACAGGACCTACCTAAGAAGGCTACATTCACCCTTCAAGGACAGCACTTATGTCTCTCCCGAACATAGTCATCCACAACGTTCTGCTTGCTAAGCGTCTCCCACTCTTCATCATGATCACTGGGCAACTACCACCTTCTACCGTTAGAAGGAGCAAAGGCTCACCTCTAACCTACGAGGAGGCAATCTGGGTCAGATAGTTGATGCCTGATATGACGTGCAGTTTCTTCTGAGAAGTACCAAACATTTCTGATAAGAGAGTTGAGCAACTTCCTGATATGCCGAGACTCAGTTTTTATACAGTTGACCCACCAACCGCCTGTCCTGAAGGAACATTAGTGACCCTTAGACAAATGTTTCTTAAATTAATCTATTGGGGTCATCTAGACGACCTTTTCGTTCTTAACATGGAAGAAGTATTTGACACGGACTTAGTGGAAACTACCTATTTCCAGCAAGTTTGAAACAAAACTTGGACTTGTGCTCACAAGCATTTGTCTGAAATGGCTTGAAGTGTATGCTTGTTATATATTCATGTCCGCGTGTCTTAATGCGTCATAGTTGAATCGTATGTGTTATAAAATCAGTGATGATTTGAAAAATATATTGGAAGTAGCCTGTCTCCAGAGCCCACAGGGTAGTACCTTTATCCTAAGATCCTCAGACTCTTAAGAGTTCAAAGTGCCTGTGACACTCCTGCCAATGGTATAGATTTACTGATTATATGCTGGCGTGCATTCTTCCCTCAAGGAAGGAAATTAAGATCTCAACAGACCTTATTTGCAAAACAAAGTGATCAGCAACTAGGCTAGAGGTAAAAAGTCATATCAATAGAGGATGACAAGACAGCTCGGTGACACTACGAGAGAATACAAAGGGTTCTGAAAGGCCTCGTGGGAGAAGTTATACTCAAAATCTTCCATTGCAACTACAAACACATCTGGGCAATAGTCCGTCTTCTGCATTTGTAGATCCCACACCCATGGAGCAATGAGCCGGGCATCGGAATTATTCAAAAGCACTCCGAATGGACGGAACCAACACAGATGCTTATCATCTCTTCCTCTAAGCATACATCACAGCCTCGAGCTTAGCTACACTTCTAAGAGGGCTCTAGGGTCAGGCCAATTTGGATGAAATGCCTGTCTTTGGCTAATGCTGCCCTTCCACCCCTTTGCATGACCTTGCTTCTCGTCTTTGTTGAGTCTTCTGGGGAAGACTTCCCCTAGAGGACTCAGTTTACAAAACTCTAAGTGAGACCACTGCCAAGAAGTGCTTGCTCACCCCTCCTGCTATGGCAGGGAATCCCCCTTTCCTTGTACAGGCAAAGCACAAAAAAGGACTCATAAGTGAAGCCCGATCCTTCTCACCAAACACTGCCCACACCTCCCAGTAATTGAACTTGAAAAAAAAAAAAAAACCTGGTTTGAAAAATTACCGCAAACTATATTGTCATCAAAAAACACTTCCTATATGAGATCACAGAACAGAGTAGGCACAACTTCCTGCTGAGCAGATCAGCCTAATGCTTAAATAGAGCAACTCCTGGCTGTCATTGACATTGTATAAAAGCCAAGATGACAGCCTGAGAGGACGGAGCTCTTGTTCGGGCACTCTCCCAGAAGGATGCAGAAAAGGGGCTGACCCAACATACTGAAGAGAATTCCCTCCAGTTCCCTCCTCCATCCTGATTCCACGTGCCTCAAAGATGGAACCACGTTTACTGATGTTGGGGTTTCTCTCATTCACCATAGTTCCCAGCTGGCGGGCAGGTAAGGGGCCAGGGTCTGCCCTGGGAATCTTGGGAAGACTAATGGAATCTTGGAAAGACTAATGTAAGCCTACATCTCCTCAGCTACACAACCAGAGGGAGAAATTAGGTGGAAAGTTCTGAAGAGGGAGTTGAATCATGGGTTCTACCTCTTGTCAGTGGTCCACTAGGACCTCTTATTGTGCCTCAGTGGTCCCTAATCTATCAACCTTTCTTAAATAGTAGGAAGGAATTTTTCATTTATAGTCCTTTTTAAGTTTCATCCCCAGGGGTGGTTTGGTTTTGCTGTCTTGGGAAGTTTCTTGTAAATGTCATTTTATGGCAATTTCAGAAAACATGAATATACTCATTTTCAGAGCATGACTTTCCCCTGTTCCTCTGGGTGTAGCTTCTGTGTGTGTACATTGTGGACATGTATACAAACTATGAATTCCATCATCATGGATTTTTGTCAGGTATAATTTTAAGAAATAAAACCCACCAACAACTCAGACATCAAACAGCTCTTCTTAATTGAGGGTGGATTTCCTAATACTGTTTTTCTTTCCTTGTTAATATAGAAAAAGAAGTAAGGTTTGTGGAAATCATATATTTCAGATCCATTAGATAGATGATAGGTAGATAGATAATAGATATAGAAATAGATGATAGATAGATAGATAGATAGATAGATAGATAGATAGATAGATAGAATAGATAGAATAGATAGGTAGGTAGATAGGTAAGTATGTAGGTAGATAGACAGGCAGGCAGACAGACAGACAGACAGACAGACAGAGAGATGGGAGTGTCTCTCTATGTAGTCTTGGGTTACCTGGAATATGCCATGTAAACTAGTTTGGCCTCAAACTCATAAACATCCACCTGCTTCTGTGCATACCACCACAGAAGGCTAAAATATGTATATTTTAAAGCCAACAATTGCATATTCTTAATTTCTAGAAATTTATTTTTAAATGACCCCAGAAAAAGATGTATTAAGAAGAGTAAAATTATGACCTATCCACAAAGCTTGGTTGCTGACTTGAGGGCAAGCAATGTGTTGGGCCACTTAGGACCATCTTGGCTTTGGAGTTAAGATGTTTATGATTTCAGGAGGCTTTTAATGTGATTTCTCCCTCAACATCATCTTTCCCTCAATGGTGTCTTTGCCAGGTTAGTTCAAGTCAGAACAACCAAGTCTTTATACTACACATATTCTGTCTCTGAGGAAAGCCTTTGAAGTAAACTTGTGTTATGAGCTGTGGCTGATTTATACAGGGCTCATTTACTTCATTTTGCAAAACATCTGTCCACTACTTCTTATGCATATGTATATGGAGAAATGACAATGATACAGGTTGGAGTGTGCTTAGAGCTACAGGGGTGTGGGGCTGTCAGAGAAGGCTTCATAAAGATAGTGTATCTTTGGAGCCTTGAAGACTGGTAAATTTCTATAAGGGAAGATTTTAGATGAGAAAGCACATGGATCAAGACATAGAAGTGCCTGAAGAGTTAATAAGTGTATTCTCTAAGTATGGGGCTATTGCATAAAGAACAGAAAGATAGGAATGGGGCTAAAGGCATTAAAGCTCTGGACAGGAAGCTCAATCTTTTTCTTTTCCTGTGTGGTTGGGAATAAAAATCCAAGGCCTTAAGCACACTAAGCAAGCACTCCAACCCTGGGCTGCATTCCTAGCCCACAACTTAAAATGCTTTGGTTGCATTTGGTAGGCAACAGAAAACTACTTGAAAATGTCAGGGAATGCCATTAATAGAGTACATTTGATGAACCAGATGTATACATTTTATTACAACTTCTAACCACTTTACAGTGTGAGTGTCACGAATCAGTAGAAGTAACCCCAAAATCAGAATATCAGTGTTGCAAGGCTCACATCCCATTTGTCTTTTCTATTGGAAACAAGGCCAGAGGTGACTCTGGCTGAGAATAGAAAGAGATCAGGTGCAAGGAGGTGTGTCTAGAGGCAACTTGGTTCTCAGTGGGAAAGAGAAAGAAATATGGCCAGGCTTATTGATGTCAGCAAGTAGCCCAGAAACTACCCCAGGGCAAGAGATAATCTCATTTCAGCTTTCTTTATCCTCCAGGAAGAATCCAGTTTAAGCAATTAATGGGGTTGAAGAGATGGCTCGTTATTGGTTTAGAGCACTCATTACTCTTGCAAAGAGCTGAGACCCCAGGACTCAAGATATTGGCTCAGCAGAGCCATCTGTAACTACAGTTCCAGGGATTCTGAGAACCTCTTCTGGTCTCCACGGGCACTACACATGACAAATAGACATAGGTCTGGGCTAAATACCTCTACATACAAAGATAAATAAATGTTAAATTTTTTAAAAGTCTAAAAGAATAAATAAGTCCTTCTATTCCTCGGGGGCAAGAGGTCTTTAATGAAATAAGACAGTCAACAGATACAATTTCTAGCTGATTCATAAGGCAGATTTTCATTCTGAAAATTTCCAAAGCCACTATTTAAAGTTGTGATGTGGTACAAGGGATATATTAGTCAACCTGGGTGTTTTTAGTCTCTATATCATTTGGCCTTGGGATGTGGTTAAAAGAGAATTCTCCCTGATGTTGCCAACACAGCACCCGCTAACTGAAGCCACCTTTCTTAGAACTGTGGAAATTCTGAGCTGCCTCTCGATCATTTTTCATTCTAGGAATTCTGTAATCAAATCCTTATCCCTCTAGAGTCAAAAGACAGAAGGTGTGGAAACATATTAAGGTGATATGCTTGTCTAATTATCCCTTCTGGTAAAGGCTACTGCCCACACTAGAATTTCCCGTCTTCAGCTCTGTTATTAAAATGCACGCTTCACAGTGCTCCTTCAGTTTCTCCACAGTGTTATAGCTACTGTGGCTTTGTTCATCATCCAAAATAGACCTTGGAGACATGGGGCTTTGCTAAGCACTGGAAATACTTAATAAAGCAGTCATGACATTTGTTTCTAAGGGTTCTTAATAGACAGCTTGATAGGTAGCCCATGTCTCTGCTCCATGTAGCTTTGAACATTGAAAAAGCAATAATTTATTTCATCCACCTATGTGTCAACTGACTATGCTCTGAAAGAACATCTTCTTAATGCTCAACACCTCCATCACTCGGTCCCTCCCAAAGGCAAGGATTTTCGTGTTCATGTATGTACATGTGTGTTCATGTGGATATGTATGTAGATGAATGTGTAAATGGAGACCAAAAGTCAACTTAGGTATTAATCCTCAGGTGCCATTCACGTGAGTTTGTTTTCTTATTGTTTGGGGGTTTTATTGTTGTTGTCTAGAGATGGGGTTTCTTGCTGGTCTGGTACTGCATGGTTAGGCTCAGCTGGTTGGTCAGAGAGTTTCAAGAATCTGCCTATTTCTGCTTTCCTAGGACTGATTTTGTGTGTGTGTGTGTGTGTGTGTGTGTGTGTGTGTGTGTCTCAACTCCCATGTGGGTGGTGGGAAGCGAACCTGGGTCCTCTGCCAAAGTGACAAGTGCTCTTAACCTCTGAGCTATCTTTCCAGCCATATACTGATTATGTGAGTACTAGGGATCAGAACTGAGGTCCCCATACTTATGCAACAAGCACTTTACCTAAGGAGCCATCCCCCCAGCCCTGGACATACACACACACATACACACACACACACACACACACACACAACTTTGAGAATTCTAGATACTTTTGTGTAATTTCTTGTGGACGCCATTCCTGTGGTAGCAATGAACACCATGAGAATAGGTCACACCCCAACACAGTGGCTGTTCATGTTAACTCTGTTTTCCTTATTGTCCAATGGTGGCCATGCATTTTACAGATAGAGATTGAATTCCCTTAAGAAATAGAGCATGCCACCAGTGGTCAGTGAGGAATAGAGTTAGGAGGCAAATGAACTTTTAAAGACATGTAGTATGGAACAAGATACCTAGTGATGTTAGAAAAAACAAAGGCAAGACCTAGCAAGTCACAGCTCTCAGCAAATTTCTCTCTGTAACAGGAGAAGTTTGTTGCAGAGATCTTGAAATCCCCTTCCAATTTCATCATTATACATCAAGAATTCTGGGGAAAAAAAAGACACACACACACACACACACACACAAATCCTTTTTATGCTGAGATACTTTTGGAAACAAGAAAAGTTCCCAACCAAAGACATGCCTGGTACCATATGGATTGAAAGGTCACCCAGTATCAGCAGACCAAACCCTGATAGCTGGGTTCTAGGCTATTTCCCACTCTCAAGAGGGCAATGCTCTGCACTGCAGTATGGTTATTGATTCTATACTACTCGGGTTGGAGGTGTGGGGTAAAAACACCACTGTGTTTTGGTGAAGTCTTCTCTTGTTTGTTTGCTTGCTATGGGGATTTCTTTCTTCAAACTATGTCTATGTTTTACAAAAGGAGTGGGAATGTATCTTTCTTCTCTTTATCTTGAGCCATTCCCTCTGAGGGAAAAAAAAGGGAGCCTTTATTCAGTGCATTACTTCAAAAAGTTATAAACCCCAGACCTGAGATGCCTCTGTGGTTAGAGTGTATACTATTTTTGTGGAGTTTGGTTCCTAGTACCCATGTTGGGAGTCTTATAACTGCCTATTTGGATCTGGTGACCTCTTCTGGCCTGGAGATATATACACACAAACATAAATGAAGACAATTCTTTTTTAAAATATTATAAGTCCTTTATCTCTAAATGGGTTTCAAATAAATGCTGGACTTGAACTCAGGCCTCTCTTTTGTTGTTGTTGTTCCTTGATGTCCTAGAACTCACTCTGTAGACCAGGCTGGCCACCACCTCAGAGATCCACCTGTCTCTGTCTCCTGAGTGCTGGGATGAAAGGCGTGCATCACTTCTGGCCGGTAAACCCAGGCCTCTTGATGACTTGATTATAATATCTCTTGTATGCCTTTATCCTGATTCTCAGAAGTGATATCTTTTTACCCATGCGGCCATCCATTCATGCGTTAGAATAATGCATTATAGGGATAGAAAAAGGTACAGCCTTTGTTCTGCAACATGAAGACTAAACATCTGCTGAGTGATTCTGATCAGGAAGACTGCCAAGGGAAAACCGACATCTGCCAGTGAGTCAACATTCCATTCCCTTTCCAGCTCTCCACCACATTTTCAAGGAAATCACCCATTTGCAGGGAAAACAACCATTAAGTGATCTCTGAGAGTGTTGGGTGTTTTCTACTTTAACGTTGCTCACATCATTTTTTAGCTACTTGATTTTATGATCATCCTGGGCTTTGCCTTTATCAACAAGAAAACACAGGTCTCACTGGAGACTTTCTGTAGAACTGTGTTTCTCAACACCAGATACAATGACAACATGCTTCTGGAATGCTTGTTAAAGTGATGGCTGGGACTTCTTCAGACCAGTGAAGTTAGACTCCCAGGGGAAAAGAACCAGATGTACCAATGACATTATTTTTATGTCCCTCCAAACAATGAAGATGCAGTGAGGAGTGAAATCCATTTAATACTGTTGAGAAGTAAAATAACAGAATAATTCTGAAGCCAGGCACATTATATATGCATAGCTGTGGCCCTTGCACTTGGAAGACTGGTGCAGGAAGGTTGTGAGTTTGAGACCAGAACAGAGCTCCACAATGAGACTATTTTTAAAAAGAACAAACAAGAAGAGAAGGAAGAGGGGAAGAGAGAAAGAAGGGGAGGAGGAAGAGAAATGCAGATAGTTCCCATGTTGGTCTAAGTCTGATGCTTCATTTTTGTTCTTTGAGATTAGAGGAGCTCGTCTCAAACTTTACAAGACC
Organism: Grammomys surdaster; assembly: GCF_004785775.1. Lineage (NCBI taxonomy): Eukaryota > Metazoa > Chordata > Mammalia > Rodentia > Muridae > Grammomys > Grammomys surdaster. The sequence goes on along the minus strand of NW_021604639.1, from coordinate 11,673,725 downwards.
CCTGGGGATTTTGTTATAAAGCATTCTGTTTGGAGAGGGATTTGGTAGCTTGAAATTCTAGTTCAAACAGGCTCCAACATTCAATGTGTGTTGTCAGTGCATGGACCCAGTTCTGAGCAACAAGTCATCATGTAACCAAAACAAACAAACAAACAAACAAACAAAATGCACACTACCTATCTACACAGAGCTTGAGACTAAAATGGGAAACAACTCCAGAAAAGATCAAATATTGATCAAAGGTTGCACAGTCTATATAACACAGCCTATGAATATTATAAGTGGTCAGAATACAGAGAGCAGCCTACAGCCTGGGTAATTAAAGAAGATGCTCTGAGAAGGGCTTTTGGAGAAGCTAGCTCTGAAGGGTGTTTATGAATAACAGAGAATCTTAGAAGATAGTATTGTGTGATGATTCTGCTGAAGCTGTACACATGGACTGTCATCCAATGCGGTCAACTGAAGACTGAGGAGCTGAACAGAACAACCAAGTCGCTAACTATACGTTATATATATATATATATATA
>NW_021604639.1:11669418-11673098 GCF_004785775.1 Grammomys surdaster | reverse complement strand
ATATATATATATATATATATATATATATATATATATATATATGTGTGTGTGTGTGTGTGTGTGTGTGTGTGTGTGTGTGTGTGTGTGTAGGAGTAGGTGTAGGTGTAAGTGTAGGTGTATGTGTATATATGCATAGAGATGTGTGCCTGAACAAAATGAGTTTCAAGTGCATAGTGTTTCTCTGATAAAAATTAATACTTTCCCCACATAAAATATATGAACATGGTGGCACGTGTTTGTAATCCCATTGCTGAGAAAACAGAGATAGGCAGATTGATGGAGCTTACTGGTCTACCAGCCAAATCGATGAACTCTAAGCTGATGGGAAGCCATATCTCAAAAGGAAAGATGGGATGGCACACAGACAGACACACATGCATAGATGTACCCACATGGACATGTGCAATAATAATAGTAATAATAATAACAACAATAATAATTTTGCTCAGGCAAGAGACTTTACATGTTCCTCATCCTACTTAAATCCTCCAGTGCTCACAGGCATTCGTTGTCTCTAGATTTCTTTGACATGATGGGTTGCTGAGTAGCCTTGCCAGTACTACATGATACCCTGGATATAATCAAAGAATTTTTGAGTTTTCTTCTACCCCTACATCTGTGTTTTTAACTCTGATGCAGTCCTCTCAACTTCATACCATAAGGCCAGAATCCCATGGCTTCTAACACAACGGACTACTTCTACCCTGCCAGATCACTAGGCTTTGACCAGCAACTCTCAAGGTAGCACCAGGTGTCCCACATGCAGGAGGCCTAGGCTCACATGACTGGACTACCAGTAGTAAATGGTTTCACCCAAAAGAGGCACTGTTTTATTAATTTATTTAAAAGTTTTAAACGTGTGTGTGTGTGTGTGTGTGTGTGTGTGTGTGTGTTTGGCCTGCATGTGTATATGTGTACTCTAGGCATGCTTAACGCCCAAGAAGGCCAGAATAAGGCATTGGATCCCTTGAAACTGGAATTATGGAAGGTTGTGAGCCACTATGTGGGTGCTGGGACTCAAACTCAGGTCCTCTGCAAGAGCAACAAGTGCTTTTTTTTTTTTTTTGAATAAGCTTTGCTCAGAAGGATTTATCAAAAATCGAAATTTCAATCTGTATTGATTTATAAGACATAGTTTCATCATTAAAGGTGATACAAAATCAATATTCATTAAATAAAATATCACTAATTAAAAATTTAAATGAAACAGTGGATGCTGACCGGTGAGTTATTAATAAAATATCTCAAAGAATTTTAAAAATCAGTTGATTTAGAAATCTACACATATCATATTTATATAAGAAATTCTAATAAGATATGGCCTCTCTGCACTGATATACTTTATTTCTATTTTGCAACAAGTGCTTTTAACTGCTGAGGCCTCCCTCCAGTTCCAGAAGCAGCATTTTAAACAGTGGTAAGAAGAAGAAGAAGAGCATATGCTCACTGCCTATGTGCCATCTCTTAGTATTATGTTAAATCAGTATCTCTTGGTTCAACTTTCAAAGTAAGGTAGTTGTGTTGGTCTATGCCTTTATGTTCAACACTTGGGAAACCAAGGCAGCTGCTCTCTAAAGTTTTGTCCCAGCCTCCTCTACACAGAGCAGTGTTCTCAACCCTCCTAACGCTATGGCTCTCCAATACAGTTCCTCGCACTGTGGTGACTCCCAACCGTAAAATTATTTTTGTTGCTACCTCGTAATTGTAATTCTGTTACTCTTATGGATTGTAATGTAAATATCTGCATTTCCCGATTGTCTTATGCAACGCACAGGTTGGGAACCGCCGACACAGAGAGTTCCAAGTCAGTTAGGGCTACTCAGTGAGCCCTGGAAGTAAAACAAAATAAAAAGCAGTTCTTGTTATCTTCACTTTATAGTTGACCAACAGAGTCTTTGGTCAGTTAAATCAGTAGCTGGTGTAACAGAACTAGGAAGCCTCTAGAGTATCTCTACCAAACACCCTGAGCCATGGCCATCTTACACAGACAGCAGCTCCAGTCTAACCGAATGGCCCACCTGTTGAATCTCTTGTCTGTGTGTGTGTGTGTGTGTGTGTGTGTGTGTGTGTGTGTGTGTGTACACATGCATGCATAGACACATGTGTGTGGAAGTCAGAGGTTCACATTCCATTTTCTTTTATCTCTTCACCTTATCTTTTTTGGGACAGAGTCTCTCACTGAACCTGGAGCTCACCAATTCAGCTAGACCACCTGCTTAGAGAGCTGCAGGGTCCTTTTCTTCCACAGCTAGGGCTACAAGACTACATCACCCTGCTGGGACTTTTACCTGGAGGGTAGGATCCAAGCCTGCTCTCCCAGGAAGTTACACCTCAGCAAAGCCTCAGCCTCTCGTATCTGGAGTTCAAGTGTGTGTGTCTCAGTCTGGTAGGAGATCCTCAGGACCCTGCTAGTCTTAGATCCAGTATTCTCTGAATCCTTCTGCTACCTTCAAAGAGCAGCCTGGGGTGTTTTCCTTGCATCTGATAGCGTTTCAAAGAAGGCACCGGCAGCTGGCAGCTGAGTCTGTGCTGCCAGCCAGCAAAGCAGAGGAAATTCTGAGCACCTTTGGCCGTGAGTCACCACACCTTGTTCAGGAATTGCCATCTCTGCCCACAGAGTCACCCACTGTTTTCTGTGTGGGACCAAAATAGATACCTCCTTCAGAAACTATTTTTTTGTGTGTGTGCTCTCAGTAATAAAAAACAAAAGACGAAGATGGGTATATGCTTGCAAGGGCAGACTAAGAAGCGGCTTACAGTTAAATGTGATAGGTGGCAAGGAACATCCTACCCTTGTGGCTGGATTTCTTGTTATTTCTATGTCTGTTGCTTTGTTGTCTCATCTCATTAATTCTCTCACGATCTATTGAGCAACTTCTCACAAGGTGGGAGAGGTGGAGATGAACAAGACCCAACTCCTGGCCTCCAGGAGCTTATTGTTTATGAGGATAGAACACTGCCAGGACGCTTGCCACCCAAGCCAAGGGCTGAGATTCAAGTAAGCATACAGAGTTGATGTCCACTACTCCTGCAACACCGACACCCGTAGGCTAGGAACCGCCTCCCAGTGCACGTACATTTAGAAGACAGAGAAGGGCTCAGAGCATTGTTTTGTCAGCATGAATCCAACACTTTCCATTTTGAATTTATATTTATATTTCCACAGAGGCTATGTGCTTTGTTTGGTTCAAGCAATACCTTGCAGGGACATTTCAGGTAGGATATATTTGGAGTCCTTAAGTAACAGACTGTTTCCCACAGGCTCAGGAGTCTTATTGGCATGATCTGTAGGCCCACTACCACATGTCTGAGTACATGTGAAGATTTCTTAGGTCCTCAACATCTATGACCTCTTCATGGAAGAAAGGAAAAAGGGGAGGGAGGGAGGGAGGGCAGGAGGGAAGGATCCTCATTAATCCAATTCATACCATTAGTGGGTTTTCTTCTCTTCCCTTGCCTTCCCCTCCCCTCCTCTCTTTTCTCCTCCCCTCCTCTGCCCTCCCCGACCTTTCCCTCCCTTACTCTGCCCTCTCTTCCCCTCCTCTCCTTTCTTCTCATTTCCCCTCCTCTCCCTTCCCCTCCCCTCCCACTGCCTCTCCTCTTTTCCTCCATTTCCTTGCCCTGCCCCCTCCCTTCCCCTCCCCTCCCCAGTCTTTCAGTTCCTCTCTCTCTCTCTCTCT